>NW_026022104.1:0-27195 GCF_019186545.1 Solanum stenotomum | reverse complement strand
AAATATATATAAACTTTAATTAAAGATAGATAAGAAAAAAAATTTAATTAAAGATACAAAAAATCAAGACAAAATAAAAGAAGAAAGAAATTAGAAGAATAATGAGGTTGAAAGAAATAATATCTAATTTTCTCTCTTTTCAAATGACAAAATAAATTTTTGCTTGTTCTCCTCCTAATTTGATACGAATTCCATAAATAGAATGATTTTTTCTCCAAATAATTTTTCTTACCCTTTGAAACACTAATCAGCCTTATTATAAATTTCTCAACCACAATGAATTTTCTCTCCTTGTAGGAGGAATAAACATTTTTTCAAAAAGTCTTTTATTTTGAAAAGAATTTTTTGTTACATAATCTCTTTCTTTACATCAATGTTTTCACAAGAATCATGAGATATTCTCTCTTTCTCTTTTGTTAAAAAAGTCACATGACCTAGAAATTTGATGGACATCTTAGCGACAAAAGTTGATACCATATATTGATCATCATCGTCAGAAGAAGAAGAAGAGCCAAAGTGAAGAAATTTGTTCTCATTTGTTACAAATGCTCAACTATTTTTTTTTATTTTATAGGCTAAATAATTATAAACAATTATAAAAAATGAATAGTTTTTATCTTTTCATCTTCCATTTTCATTTACTTAAATCTATATTAGTGTAATGGATGTTATAAATGGCATAATTAATCGGGTATGACATAAATACTTTTTTTAAAAAATACAAATAAAAAATACAAAACAAAGATAAAATGTCAAAAAAAGGAGAAAAAAGATGAATAGAAATACTGGTCATAGTGAGATGCCACATCAAATTGTCTATATTCAGCTTTATATATACATATATAGGTTCATGCCCTTAGATGTTATTTTATTACTTTAGCTGGCATCGACATTTTTGTAAATCTGATATCTACTTTGGAACATTTTATAATGTGGCATAGACTGACAATTGAGATCATAAATTTAAAAATATTAAAATTTAATTTATTATAATACTAATATCAATATCATAAAGATATATATATCATTTAAAAAATATATAAAAATTATTATAAATTGTAATAATTAACCGCTTTAATTTTTTTTAATCATATAACTAATTTGATTTACACTCCAAAATTCATAGGTGTCACATAATTTACACATTAATTCTTCATTACTTAATATATGTAATTATATCAATGACATATAAATTGAAATAAAAAAATTACATATTTTATTTGAAAATCATATAATAGTACTATAAGGTATAATAATTAACAACTTAACATATTTTAAAATTTTAGTTGACTCTCCAAATTCCATATGTCTCATGTAATTGAGACAGAGAAAAACATATATTGGTTTAAAATTAATAAAAATATTATAAATTATAATAATTAACAACTTAAAATTTATATAAAAAAAATCCTTTAAAAAAATTTAGTTGGCTCTCTAAATTCAATCGGTATTACAATAATTAAAACATAGAAATTAACATATATTGGACTCCTGCTGACATTTATGTTTCCTTTTTTAAAATTTTTTCTTTTATACTTTATATAAATAAATTTTTTATGTAAAAACTATTATAAATCATAATAATTAATAGCTTAAAATATTTGAAAACATATAAAAAGTTTTTGTTAACTTTCAAAATTTCATTTATACCGCATAAATTGGGAGAAATATAGATATATAGATATTTTAAGTTGTTAATTATTGTGAGTTATAGTACGTTTTATGTAATTTTCATATATATTACTCGCTTTGTCCTGATTTATGTGATACAAATGAAATTTCAAAAGTCAATGAATTTTTTATAAGTTTTTTTTATATTAACTTGTTAATTATTGTGATTTATAATATATTTACGTAAAACATACTCTAAATAAAAATAATTAGCAACTTAAAATATATAAAAACATACTAAAAAATTGATTAACTTCAAATTTCATATGTACCACATAAATTAAAACAGAAACAGTAACATATATTGGGCCCCGTGCTGACACGGAGTCCCATATCTAGTATATATATATATGTGTGTGTGTGTATTATGGTAATTTTATGAAATTTTACAATTAAATTTATGCTCCAGATCGAAAATAGTGGGTTCGGATGAGCTTGGTAGGCTGGTACCCTGAGATTGGATTTGCTTGTGTATAAATTGGCTAATGTACCATACTTCTAAGAATATGTTTTTCTTTTTTGATACATCTTTAATATTAACTTTCCATAGTGCATGTTTAAGATTACAAAATTAATCGTGAGGCTAGGGGTAATACAATTGAGTAGCACATAAATTGTGAACAAGATTGCATATATTTAGGGTTTTGTTTTATATTTATTTAAGCTAAATATAAAAGGAAGTTTTATATTTAAGCTAAATAAAAAGGAAGTTCTTTTTTAAACTAAGTAAGGTGAAAGTTTTATTTTTGAGCTAAATAAGATGGAAAGTTTATTTTTAAGCTAAATAAGATGGAGGTTTTATTTTTAATTTAAGTTAGGGATAAAGCACAAGTACTCCATAGACTATGATCTAAGTTCCAGAGACACTATCTAAATTAAAATCTTATTACCCCTGAACTCATTTTTTTGTAATTTTATACACATTTAGGCTTACGTGGCACACTTTGTGATCCACGCAGTTGAGACACGTGAGAGATATTTGGATGTCATATAAGCCAAAAAGGTGTACAAAATTATAAAAAAATGAGTTCAGGAGTAATAGGATCTTAGTTTAGTTAAAGTGTCTTTGAGATTTTGGTCATAGTCTAGGGGGGTACTTGTACCTTATCCCTTTAAGTTAAATAAGATGAAAGTTTAATTTTAAAAACACACGACACAATCATGGAAATGCACATAAAAAATATTTAAGCTAAATAAGATGAAAATTTTATTTTTAAGAATGATCGACTAAAGCTTGCAAAGAATATATCAAAAAAAAAAAGAACTAAATAAAGTGGATGGTATTTTTGTAAACAAACAACTTATTCTTAAAAATTATGCAATGAATGTAAGTTTGAATATGACAGACCAAACAAACAATAAAACTAATTCCAGCATAACTTATCCCAGTAACGAATCCCAGAATAACTTGTATTCAAACAAAACAATCCCTTATAGTTAGTATTTGTTTGGTGGTGATATCTCTTAATAACAAAATTATCACTCCCTCAGTTTATTTTTGTTTGTCTAATATCTATTATTTCAAAAATATATTTATTCTTACTTGTAATTTTTAATATATCATTTTTGCCCAATTAACATTAATTACTTACGGAGTTATGATCAGAGGTATCACTCATTAAAACTTGTTAGAGTTTCAAAGTTGTCGAAGTAGTGCTGAAATTTTAAATTATAAACAACTCAATCTGGCTTGTATTTTCTTCCTGGAGTAGCATGTCTCCAAATGTATAATTCGAATTAGTATAATCTACACCTATTGCCATGTTTCTCCGAGTGTATAAAATGTTTTTTCGCGATATGAAGAGCCAATGGTTCTATCTTGATAAAAGCATAGATTATAATCTTCCATCATAAGTCATGCTTTGTTATTGTTCAATGATAAGAAATTTATATCTAGTTCATGAGTTAGGTGTTCATAGACCCCATAAAAGTCGAAAGAGATAGTTGCATTATTTACTAGAGAAAATTTTACGTGTATATAAATTATCACCCGATTTCTATGTCCTATTAGATATAAATGTAAGGTAACTATTGTTCCGCTGTAATATATAATATTTTTCGATATAATAAGCCTATATCCCCTATATTGGGTCAAGTTTGTGCACTCTTAAAATATATTTTCCGATATAATAAGTCTATATTGACTTTAGTTCGTGCACTCTTGAAGTATAACTCTGAGACAGTTTCTTGTCCACCACAGTTGTAATATTTTATTTTTATTTTTAATCTTGTTATTTTGAAATTTATCTAGTAAATGATATTTTTAAAAGTTATATTCTAAATGTTATTTCTAATTCAGTATTATTTTACAAGAACTTGACTCTTTTTTTTGTTAATAAGTTATCACCTCGGACTGTGGTTCTCTTGGTGTGGTAGGTTAGTCTTGACCCCCTACTATGTTGATTAATCCAAAAAAGTTATAATTGTTGGGGACATGGACCATACCCCTAACCAACAAATTACATTATAAAAGGTTCACACAATAGAGGGGGAGGAGTAGCCTATTCAATCTCCTTCTCTATCAAAAAAATAAAGAGGAACTTTCACATATAGCCACTCAAAAATAGCCTAATTACTCTTCATAGCTATAGTTTGATAATTACAATTCGTAGCCACATGTTATAGGGAGGAGAGAGGCGAGCGAGAGAGGGCAAAGAGTGTGAGAGAGGTGAATTGTATATGTATATCGGTTAGATAATTGTCTATTATACATATATATTTGCATATATCCCAAGCGAGATTGGGAGAGGGAGGAGAGAGGCGAGCGAGAGAGGGCAGAGAGTGGGAGAGATGTGAATTGTATATGTATATCGATTATATAATTGTATATTATATATATGCATTTGTACATATGGCAAGCGAGATTGGGAGAGGGAGGAGAGAGGTGGCGAGAGAGGGCAGAGAGTGGGAGAGAGGTGAATTGTATATGTATATCGGTTAGATAATTGTATATTATACATATGTATTTATATATTCTGGTGAATTATACATATACAAACGTGGCTAATTATACAAACTCGAAGTCAGCCCACGTAATTAATGTATAATGTTAGTCGCGAGTGGTAATTATAGCAAACTATAGCTATGATGAATAATTAAGTGGTATTAGTTTGCTTAACCGCGTAATTTTCTCAAAAATAAATTATACTAATTAGCTTACAAAAAAGTTACATTTTTCATATTTTTTCCTCAGGAAAGGTACTTGACACCTATCTAGTTGAATTAAATCTTTCACTTCTTGATGAAGACATTGCCAAGAGGAGAAATGTGTTTCATTTCTAGGTCATCTTGGCAAAGTAGTCAGCCGCCATATTAGCTTCTCGCTAGCAATGAATGAAGTTGACATTGGCATTACTAACACTTCTACTAGTATCATAAATGATAATTTTTAGCTTTAGATTCGTAGTTCTGATATTTTTCAACATGTTAATGATTACCAAAGAAAGTTTTCGTTTTATCAAGTTCTCACATGACTATTTGTCTGATAGAGTAATGATTTTGATACAATATACTCTTTTTTCTTTAGGAGGCGAATTTTTTCAAGAAACACTTTGAGTTTGTTTATTCTTAACCAGATTTCACTCTATATATGGGACAAATTTTTCAGCTTTTTTTCGTGCATAAATTTGATGTAGTTTCTTGTCTATCGTATTTGTAATATGAAATATTTTAATATAAATAATTGTCTTTTTCTTGATACCTTAAAAATAGTAAATAAAAGTGAAAATTTATTTTTAAAATAATAGACAACTAAAAGTGAACCTATATAACTAGAGTATATATAGAAAGTTTAACATACCCGATTTTTCATACTTATGTAGTATTGTCACATTAGATCGAATTTGATAAATTTACTTACAAAATAATGATTTGATATTAAATATGTTGTGGGTTATACATATTTAATATTTATGTTAAAATGTTTCATATTATATCGATTTTCCTTATTTTTATTTATAAATATATTTTCATATGAAATATTTATGACTTGTATGATAGTAAATATTTAGCAACATTCTCTAAAGAGTTGTCTATAGTTTTATGTTGATATACAACTATATTTTGACAATAAATATGTTATTCGATTTACCTTGTAAAATCTCTAACTAATAAAACACCATTCTGCATTACTTTCTTCTGAAAGCTCTGAATATAACTGAGTTTGATATTTTGTTATCTTTGTTTGGGTTGTTATTCATGTTGTTGGCACTTAATTTTTGGCCCTCATAATTCAATTAATTTTTGAGTTTCTTCAATATTAAATAATTTAAAATGATTATTTATAAACATTAAAATCTTTTTTAAATCATGTTTAAGATAATTTTGTCATTTTTTCAATAATAAATATATATCCGTATTTCCAACCGTATATAGATTTATATAATCTTTACTTTTAATAAATACTATAATCATTAAAAAAACTGATCACAACAAATATTATGTATTAAAGTATCAAATATGTAAGATCATCATCGAGTTTTCAAACTCTTCTATTCACTTTATCCAGGTCTTAAAATAAATTTAAAATTTTCTCAAAATTATAGGTAAGTATTTCCACTTATATTTGAGAAAACAGATATACTGCGGTAAAATACATTCTATTAATTTGAAGTTTTTAAACCAATGTTACGAATTGGATTTAACTTTTATATTGTTCAATAAATTTAGTAGATTTTTTCTCGATACTAATTTATTTCTTGAATAATTATAGATTTTTTATATTTATATAGTAATAGAAGAGTATGTCACTGTTTAAATTATCCAGTTGCTTCTTGGCATATCTTCATATGATTATTTTATATTGTCTGTTTTCAATTTTAATGGTCAATAATCATTTAACTGAAATACCACCTAAATCACGGTTAAAGTCATTAATTGTCCATAAATATCCTTGCCTTATTGGTGATATATATTAAAATATTTTTAACAAATTTTAATTAAAGAACAATTTGTTTAAATTTTGAAATTCAAAAAATATATTTCACCTAAATTAAAACGAGAGCACTAAATATTCATTAAAAAAAGTGAATATTACTTAATCAATTAAGAGAGAAGTATTAAAAGCATTCTTAAACTTGGCACAAATTATTAGTTTTATTTCTGAACTATTGATAGTCTTAAAAACATTCATTAATTGACTAATTGAACTTAAATACACCCCAATACATCCGCGATCTTCCACATGACATATCAAGTGGTCTCAAACTCGTGTCGGAACATAATACTCTTAATAAAAAATAAGAGAAGTGTAAAACATACCTCTAAATTTGACGAGAATTTAAAAGTATATTTCACTCATATTACAAGATCGGAGATATATTTAAATTAAGTTAGTCAAGTAAGGGATTGTTTTTAAAGCTGGCAATAATTTAGAGATGAAACTAATAATTTATGTCAAATTTAGGAGTGTTTTATATTTCTCTTATCCATTAAAATAAAGCGGCTCATGAAATTTAGGGTGTGTTTGGTATGAAGGAAAATGTTTTCCATGGAAAATGTTTTCCTAGAAAATGTTTTCTTGGAAAACAAGTTGATTTTTGACTTATTTTCTCATGTTTGGTTGGTGAGTAGAAAATATTTTCCGAAAAAGATTTTTATTGTTTGATTTATGAATGAAAAATGTTTTTGAAGAATTTCTTTTATTTTTACTAGAGTAGAAAATAATTGTTGAAATTGAAAATATTTTTTAAAAATAAACTTAATTTTTTTTTGGGTGTGGGTGGGGGTGAGGGGTGGGGGGGGGGGGTCGAGGGTAGGGGTGAAAAATTGAAATTTTGAAGTTAAAAATATTTTTTAAAAACAAACTTAAATTTTTTTTTGGAGGGTGGGTGTTTACATCCCTACTTTATTCAAATAGGAAGAAACGTCGTGACGATTCAAAAAATAATCAATTAATTTGATTTTAAAAGAATTTTAAGAATAAACGAATTTTAAAGGAGTCGCCACCTAATTTAGGAAAAAACTAGGAAACCATTAAGTGATCTACGAAACCATTAGATTCTAAGTAAGGGGTTCAAGTTATTTCGAAGGAAAGGGATTAGGCATCCTTCGAAATCCACAAATGTGGATCCCGATTGAATTCATTTTTTTCAAATTGAGGAGTAGGATAAAATATTGTACAAGTATAATAAACATGCAATATACACAAGTAATATGATAAAACAATAATATAAGAATCGGCCTAAATTTGTCTGTCGTCAATAATATACAATAATGAATAAGAGTATAATTCGAACCTAATTTGAATAGCTTCAATGCGAAGCACCTCCGGGTACCTGTAAAGACACTTAGTAAAAGTATTAGTAATAAATTGACATGAATAAAAATAAATGAATCAAAGAATAACTTAACAAACCCGTCTTATTAACATGGAAGGCCTTGGAAATCGACGGTAATTCCTTCATCGGCCAATTTTATCATAAAACTTATATAAACTTAAACTAAATTTCCGTCTTTTAAAATGTGGAGGCCTCCAAAATCGACGGAGAGATTTTTTTATTGGCCAATTTTAACAAACAAAATATATAAATTTAATCTAAATTTCCGTCTTTTAAAATGGGGATGCCTCCAAAACCGACGGAGAGATTTTTTCATTGGCCACTTTTAACTTAAAATATAATATGACAATACAAGATATAAAATAGTGGAAAATACTCATAAGTGTCAATAATAAAACAAACTACCGAAAACTCGAACAAATCACTAAATATCAACATCCAAATAATAATAAAATAATCAACAATAAAAGAAGAGCAACACATAATAATAATAATAATAATATAATAATAAAAATGACAATCTAAATGCAATAGTGTACAAAGTAGAAGTGCATAATAAACAATTAAATAATTAAATTAGCTACAAGAGAGAGTAATACACAGTTAAGCTTTGGACAGATCATACAAATTCAAAATTACTAGACAATTTCAAGCATTATCTAAAACTAATAATAATAATAATAAAAACTGAAATAACATACAAATAATATAATAGATTAACGACTACAATAAACAATCAACTTTAACATATAAGCAAATTAAATCTAAAACACGATTAAATAAGAATAAAAAATGAGTAGTCATTAAAGTAATAGACATGATAAATTTAACCCAAATTATAACGTAATAACAGAGCAACAATCAATTGGGAGAAACAGAGCGACAATGATGGGAATTAAAGAATGAAGCTCCCTGGAGCTTGTTCTTTCAGTGATGTGATAACCTCAAAAATACAAATAAAAAAGATGTGGTCTTACAGTGGTGGCGCGTTCGGAGAAAGAGCCGAGAATGGGTTTGTTTGGCTTAGCTCGTGGCGGCTTGGTTCTTCACCGGATCTGTTGGTTTAAGTTCTTTAGATGTTGTTTTCGAGCCTTGATGCTCGCCTGGTTGTGTTGTTGATTTCTCCACAAGCTCGCTGGAGTTATAGAGCTTGGCGAATCTGATTATTCGAGCTCCACCGGAGATGTGAAATGAGTCTAGTTTGGGGCTTGTTGTTGTTCACTGGTGGATTCCAATGAGTTGAGCGAGAAAGAACATGGGTGGTTTGGTGGTTTGATGGTAGTGTTGAGTTGATTGTTTGAGTGTGGTTTCACTCTTTTGGTGTTGATTTCTGATGGGGTTTAGGGTTTCGCTGGAAAGGCGGTAGGGTTTTGGCGGCGTGGGTGACGATTTTGTGGTGGAAGAGAGGAGAGATTGTGGGTGGTGATGGCTTCAGCCTTGGGCGGCTAGAAATGAGGATATGAGAGTAAAAAATTCTTAGGCTTTTTACCATATCTTGAAAATATTTCCACCACCCCCTTAACCTAATAGGCAAATTTTTATTTATATAGGAAGTTGAAAACTACAATATCACTATTTTAATATCGTGGGCCAAAATCACCGGTCAATAAAATATTATATGTATTTGAATGAATTTTTAGGTTGTGCAGAATATCAAAATGAATATTAATGAATGTAACAAATAAAATGAATATATAAAAAAATATAACGAACGTAACTAATGACATGTAAAAATGCAATTTTAAAATTAACTGATAAAAAATCATAAAATTTGATAAACAAGGATAGTTATCGATAAACTTATTTAAAAATTATAAAAAAATTATTTTGAACTATTAAATAAATAGAACTTAAAAATTACGAAATTTGAAAATGTTAGGCCAAAATTGGGTGTCAACAGTTGTCCCTTTCGTTGGATATGATTGATGAAAGAAATCGTGGACAACGAAAATTGACAAACCCAATTTTGGCTGAACACATGATCTTTATATAAAAGTACGGTTGGAATGTGGTGGAAGTCGATTCCGTACTTGCCTCTAAAAGGTTCCACGTTGTGTTGCGTCCTTGTTGAAATAGTCCGCACCTGTGTCTCAAATGAGAATGCATCATCTTGGATGTTCTCGAAAAAACAAAGATGAAACTAATCAGTAGAAACAAAATTATAGAAAAAAAAGGTAGCATCCCTTACGATACGACAAATGAAGATGATGATCCATCAGTAGGATTTTGAAAATGATCCCTCGGTAGGATGTGAATGTATGTCCATCGTTAAGACGAATGAAAATGATCCCTCGGTAGGATATGAATGTATGTCCATCGGTAGGACGAATGAAAAAAGATGATCTACTAAATGCATGTCCATCAGTAGAACGAATGAAAATGATGATCCATCGGTAGGACCTAAATGTATATCCATCGATAGGACGAATAAAAATGATCCCTTGATAGGATATGAATGTATGTCCATCGTTAGGACGAATGAAAATGATCCCTCGGTAGGATATGAATGTATGTCTATCGGTAGGACGAATGAAAAAAGATGATCCACTAAATACATGTCCATCAGTAGGACGAATAAAAATGATGATCCATCGGTAGGATATCAATGTATGTCCATGGTTAGGACGAATGAAAATGATCCATCAGTAGGATATGAATGTATGTCCATCGGTAGGACGAATGAAAAAAAATGATCTACTAAATGCATGTCCATCAGTAAGACGAATGAAAATGATGATCAATCGGTAGGATTTTGAATGTATGTCCATCGGTAGGACGAATGAAAAAAGATGATCCATCGGTAGAATTTTGAATGTATGTCCATCGGTAGGACGAATGAAAAAAGATGATTCATCGGTAGGATTTTAAATGTATGTCCATCGGTAGGACAAATGAAAATAATGATCCATCGGTAAGATTTTGAATGTATGTCCATTGGTAGGACGAATGAAAAAAGATGATCCATCGGTAGGATTTTAAATGTATGTTCATCGGTAGGATTTTGAATATATGTCCATCGGTAGGACGAATAAAAATTCTTTCAACAAGTCTCCTCCGACTTGAACGTGGAATAAATAGGGTGCACATCCTTCACCTCCGAATATATGCGACTTAAATGCAAATATCTTTCAACGCAAGTTTCCTTCGACTTGACCATTGAATAGATAGGGTGCACATCCTTCACCTCCGAATAGATGCAACTTAAATGCAAATATCTTTCAACGCAAGTTTCCTTCGACTTGAACGTTGAATAGATATGGTGCGCATCCTTCACCTCCGAATAGATGCGACTTAAATGCAATGGCCTTCTCGGCGAATGAAAATGCAATGACCCTCTCAGCAAATGAAAAATGCATGGCCTTCTCGTCAAATGAAAAATGCAATGTCCCTCTTGGCAAAATGAAAATGCAATGGCCTTTTTGGCAAAAAATGAAAATGTAATGGCCCTCTCGGCAAATGAAAAATGCAATGGCCCTCTCGGCAAATGAAAAATGCAATGGCCTTCTCGGCAAATAAAAATGCAATGGCCCTCTTGGTAAAATGAAAATGCAATGGCTCTCTTGGCAAAATGAAAATGCAATGGCCCTTTTGGCAAATGAAAAATGCAATGGGTCTCGACAAATGAAAAATGCAATGGTCTTCTCGGCAAACGAAAAATGCAATGGCCTTCTTGGCATGAAAAATGTAATGACCTTCTCGGCAAATAAAAATGCAATGACCCTCTTGGCAAATAAAAAATGCAATGGCCCTCTCGGCAACTAAAATTACTATAAAAAATGCAAATGATAGATGACCCAATGATTTTCCATTGTAATGAGGTAGATGACTCGATGATTATCCACTGTAACGAGGTGGATGGCTCAATAATTATCCAACTGTAACTAGGTGGATGGCTCGGTGATTGTCCAACTATAACGAGGTGGATGGCTCGGTGATTGTCCAACTGTAACGAGGCGGACGACTCGATGATTGTCCAACTGTAATGAGGTGGATGACTCGATGATTGTCCACTGTAACGATGTGGATGACTCGATGATTGTCCAATTGTAACAAGGTGGATGGCTTGATGATTTGTCTTGAAATTGTCATCGCTTTAATGCTTTCAGCTGTTCCTGTACTTGAAAAGGAACAATTAGTAGACACAATGTCACTTTAGCTAGCGACTTAGTCAAGAAACCTTGTGAAAAGATTCTTTCAAAGAGAATGTGTACAAAATATCTGATCACTTTGACACATATGAGCAACCAACATTTTTACTCTTGACCATTTTGTGTTTATTGTGACTCATGTCTTATTGGAGATTTGTACGAGGAGCTGCTGGCTCGCCATGACAATGCTGGAGATTTGCAAGTTGACATTTAACTTCAAGCGATGATGGATCATTTGAAGTTTACTGTCAAGCTTCTCACAGTACTTGTTGTAATTTTTTAGGTCTTCCTCAAAAATTCTGTCCCAGTTAGAATTTTGGCAAATCTCAAAATGATCTTCAATCTTGACTTGCTGGAGATAGCACCTTTATTGTGAATTTTTGAGATATTCTCAAAAATTCACTCCCATTTTTTATTACAAGGAGAAAAGAACATGACATTTGGTATATGACCGAGCCATCGTGGCGTCTACATACCCTGTTGAGCCAGGAATCAAGTTAAATGTAGTTTCGATCCTGTAGATGATGAATGTTGCAAAGAATTTAAGACAAGATCATCAGTAGAAAATATACAATATGAACATGATGAAATAAGAAAATGATATTCCTTGTGATATTCAAAGCCTAGAGATAAAAGACATGTCACGTTTTTTAGACGGATAACCCAATAAAGTAAAATAGGTGTTTCACACTTAAGAGGTTAGCTTAATGTCACGTTTTACAACGGACAACCAAAAAAATGCCATTTTTTTTATGGAATAAATCTTTAAAAAAATGTTTTGGAAAATATTAAAGATTGGGTGTTTGCTCACCTTTTTTTTTTTTTTTTTAAGAATAAAGAATGTGAAGAGATAGTCAAGTCTTGACTACAATTGGTACCAGGAGTTAGGATCGCATGTAAATATTTTCTTTTCTTTTTCTAACTAAGATTGAATTCAAGGTAACTCTCACAGCTTCAAGTGGTACCTCAAATATACTTAAGTATCAACAAAGTTTATTCATTTTTCTTCAAATAAAGATTTTAAATTGTATCAATTCTCATGTTTCAAGTGCCCTCACAAAAGAAAAGTCATATTTCACAAATATTTGAAACATATTATTTGAGGGCATTTTTTGAAGTGCACTCACACTCACAAGAATATTCAATGCGTGCAACTATGATACCATATGCTTGGCCCTTATGTAAATCTTCACTAATGTGAGAACATTTGGAATGAGATCATGTAGGACTTGTTATTGGCTTGTAATGCAGGCTTAGACACGGGTAGAATATATATTTCGGATAAGAGTGACTTAATTTCTTCTTGAGCGTCACAGTGAATCTGTGCTTTTAATAATTGATATACCTTTGACGTCTGATCCTCTTTATTTTCTCCTGTTTTTTATTTATTTATTTTGAATTCTTATTTGTTAGAGCTTTTTTTTTTCACCACTTTGTTTTGCAGTTTTCTCCTCTTTTGTTGGAGTTTTTTTTTCTCGTCTTTCATTGACCTTGTAGGGGTGTTTTTGTCTTTATTTATTTCTTTCCACCTTTCCCCTTTTCTTTTTTTTTCTTTTTCTTTTTCTAGAAGTCGTTTTTTTTATTGCTTCCTCGATGTTGGGAGACTTTGTATCTTTTGTCTTTGGCAACTTCAAACATGAATCTTCTCTTATAATTTGCACATTATTGGTGCACTCAAGAAGGTTGGGCCAAAAAAGGGATAGTGCATGTAAGCACTCAAAGGGTAATGGCTAAGATGTGGTTGTCCAAATAAAATGTTTCAGGCTCAAAGTGGGGAAAACTAAGGATCAATGTCATTTAGTAGGTTTTGAAAGGTACAATCGGGTCAAAGAAGGCTTACAGTCCTTTCCCAAACCAAACATAACTCAGGATTTCGCCTTGATAAACATTCAAGCCAAGTTCTAGATCAACAGTGCAATGCAATTGAATTTTGATCTAAAAGCTCACCACACAATACATATGAAACCATGAAGTTGATTTTATTCTTATCTTGAATGCATGAAAGAGAATATACAAACATCACAAAAGTATAATGAGAGGTACCAGACGAATATATGGCTTACCACAAAGTTAGTCATCTTTATCATATCGAATATTTTTACATGCCCCTAACTGCATTGATCTCATTTGAGATGAAGACATGACTCTTTTAATATGTACAAAATATTTTTTTGAAAGGATGAATATATATCGGACCCAAGAAGAGTTGCCTACGTATCTCAGTAAGATAAGAATCGGGTGTGCGTAGTTCAGGCAGATATGACTTTGAAAATATGCACACAATTTTATTTTATTTTTTGAATTTAAAAGAATGAATACCGAACCCAAGAAGGACTGCCTACGTATCTCACCAAGATGAGAATCAGGTTCGCGTAGTTCGTTCAGATATGACTTTGAAAATATGCACACAATTATTTTACTTTTTTTGAATTTAAAAAAATGAATACCAAATCTAAGAAGGGCTGCCTACGTATCTCACCAAGATGAGAATCAAGTTCGCGTAGTTCGTTCAAATAAGGCATAAAACAATTCAAAAAATTGAACAAACTTAGAGTGATGACTCGTAAGTATAGTGCCGCTGACATCTTTAGTCAGAGAGTTTATTCTGACTGTTTGCACCAATATGTTTTGCATTTTCTTAACTACTCATCTTTGTACTGTCTGTTGCATGTGGATTCCAAATTCTGACAGTAACCACTTGTTGTATTCATTTTTGGATGTTTCTTCAAACTGTGTATACTTGCAATTATTTACAATAATTATACATCACCATCCCCGATTGTTGTCGGGGACGGTTTCCCTGCAGAAATATAAAAAATGTGTGAAAGTAGGGTCAAACATGAAAAATACATAACAAAAAATAGATTAGTGCGATCTCATAGTCAAAGATTGCCTTGTGAAATTCAAAGACTCATTTTTTTTCGCGAGTTCTCTTTTCCCTTGTCGCTCCGGACGAGCAATAACCTTCAAGCTTTCAAAAACAACTCGAAAGGTAAAAGTGACTTGACAGTGACTAGATATTTATGTCTATGAAGCTCTTAAGAAAACTTTGAAATAATGGACTATCATACAATATATTCACGTAAAACAGTATCACATAACATACAAACTATGAATGCATGTCTTATATAAATGTGTTTTGAGTGTTGTGTCATCTCAAGCAAATACGCTAAATATGAGGTTTTGGTTCAGCTCTACACTAGTTGACTAAGAGTGGTTTAGACAAGACCCGATTACCTGAGTCGGATAAACTACAGGGTGAAGTATAATAAACGACGTTGGATGATCACAAGCCAACTATTCGCTTATCACTTCCAAAGAATTTGAAGGTGCTTTTCTGAAGGACAGTCGTGGAAAGCCATGTAACCGCCTTCGTCCTAATGCATTCTATTTGCCATTTGGCAGAAATTATGCCATTAAATGCAATGACAATATACATACAATTAAATAAATAATGAATAAACAACAAGTATAATATACAAATAATCAACAAAATATACAAAATATAATGAATAACACAATAAAAGAATAACTCCTCAATTTGAAAAAATGAACTCAATTATGGTTAGAACTTCTATGTCCCCAGCGGAATCGTCATTTTTTTACATCCCTACTTTATTCAAATAGGAAAAAACGTCGTGACGACTCAAAAAATAATTAATTAATTTGATTTTAAAAGAATTTTAAGAATAAACGAATTTTAAAGGAGTCACCACCTAATTTTAGAAAAAAACTAGAAAATCATTAAGTGATCTACGAAACCATTAGATTCTAAATAAGATATTCAAGTTATTTCGAAGGGAAGGGATTAGGCATCCTTCGAAATCCACAAATGTGGATCCCGATTGAATTCATTTTTTTCAAATTGAGGAGTAGGATAAAATATTGTACAAGTATAATAAACATGCAATATACACAAGTAATATGATAAAACAATAATATAAGAATCGGCCTAAATTTGTCTGTCGTCAATAATATACAATAATGAATAAGAGTATAATTCGAACCTAATTTGAATAGCTTCAATGCGAAGCACCTCCTGATACCTGTAAAGACACTTAGTAAAAGTATTAGTAATAAATTGACATGAATAAAAATAAATGAATCAAAGAATAACTTAAAAAACCCATCTTATTAACATGGAAGGCCTTGGAAATCGACGGTAATTCCTTCATCAACCAATTTTATCATAAAACTTATATAAACTTAAACGAAATTTCCGTCTTTTAACATGTGGAGGCTTCCAAAACCGATAAAGAGATTTTTTCATTAGCCAATTTTAACAAACAAAATATATAAACTTAATCTAAATTTCCGTCTTTTAAAATGGGGATGCCTCCAAAACCGACGGAGAGATTTTCTCATTGGCCACTTTTAACTTAAAATATAATATGACAATAAAAGATATAAAATAGTGAAAAATACTCATAAGTGTCAATAATATAACAAACTACCAAAAACTCTAACAAATCACTAAATATCAACATCCAAATAATTATAAAATAATCAACAATAAAAGAAGAGCAACAATAATAATAATATAATAATAAAAATGACAATCTAAATGCAATAGTGTACAAAGTAGAAGTGCATAATAAACAATTAAATAATTAAATTAGCTACAAGAGAGAGTAATACACAGTTAAGCTTTGGACAAATCATATAAATGGTATTTAACAAATCAAAACTACTAGACAATTTCAAGCATTATCTAAAACTAATAATAATAATAATAAAAACTTAAATAACATACAAATAATATAATAGATTAACAACTACAATAAACAATCAACTTTAACATATAAGCAAATTAAATCCCAATTAATCAAACGACCCAAATATCTAACAGAAATAGACTCCATAACTAATAGTAAACTATAAAGCAAGATTAACACTAACAGTGGACCGTAAATAATCAATCAAAGGAAATACCGAATAAAATTTCAAGTAGCAATTAACATCAAAAGAACACAAATACTTGGCTAAATCTAAAACACGATTAAATAAGAATAAAAAATGAGTAGTCATTAAAGTAATAGACATGATAAATTTAACCCAAACTATAACGTAACAACAAAACAACAATCAATTGGGAGAAACAGAGCAACAATGATGGGAATTAAAGAATGAAGCTCTCTGGAGCTTGTTCTTTCAGTGATGTGATAACCTCAAAAATACAAATAAAGGAGATGTGGTCTTGTAGTGATGGCGCGTTCGGAGAAAGAATCGAGAATGAGTTTGTTTGGCTGAGCTCGTGGCGGCTTGGTTCTTCACCGGATCTGTTGGTTTAAGTTCTTTGGATGTTTTTTTTTAGCCTTGATGCTCACCGGATCTGTTGTTGATTTCTCCACAAGCTCGCTGGAGTTGTAGAGTTCGGCGAATCTGGTTATTCGAGCTCCACCGAAGATGTGAAATGGGTCTAGTTTGGGGTTTGTTGTTGTTCACTGGTGGATTCCAATGAGTTGAGCGAGGAAGAACAGGGGTGGTTTGGTGGTTTGATTGTAGTGTTGAGTTGATTGTTTGAGTGTGGTTTCACTGTTTTGGTGTTGATTTTTGATGGGGTTTTGGGTTTCGCTGGAAAGGCGGTGGGGTTTTGGCGGCGTGGGTGACGATTTTGTGGTGTAAGAGAGGAGAGGCCATGGGTTGTGATGGCTTCAGCTTTGGGCGGCTGAAAATGAGGATATGAGGGTAAAACATTATTAGGGTTTTTACCATATCTTGAAAATATTTCCACCACCCCCTTAACCTAATAGGCAAATTTTTCTTTATATAGGGAGTTGAAAACTACAATATCACTATTTTAAAATCGTGGGCCAAAATCACCGATCAATAAAATATTATCTGTATTTGAATGAATTTTTAGGTTGTGCAGAATATCAAAATGACTATTAATGAATGTAACAAATAAAATGAATATATAAAAAAATATAATGAATTTAACTAATGACATGTAAAAATGCAATTTTAAAATTAATTGATAAAAATTCCTAAAATTTGATAAATAAGGATAGTTATCTCCAAAGCACCTACTGATGCGGCATCATCTACAAATCGTTATGCCAATATTGTTAAAGCTAATAATATAATATTACCTTCTACAACGTCAATAGAGCCTATTCCCATTAAGAAGATCTATTATAATAATGGAATTCCTAGAGTTACATGGACGGAAGAGGAAGTAGATCGAATGAACACAATTGAAAATTTACAATATGCTGTGACTGGTAAATTTTCATATGGGTGGCCTGATTTGGAGGAACTCAGGATTCAAATACCTAAACAATGCAACGTGAAGGGAGATTGTAAAATTGGGTTACTGAGAAATAGACATATATTAATGAGGTTTACTCGACAAGATGATTTTATTAATATCATGTCAAAATCCAGCTATTATATCCTTTCTAAGGAAGGCTATTCGTATTTAATGAGGACGTTGATTTATGATGATAAGTTCAATGTAGATGAGGAGACTACACAGGCAATGGCATGGATATCTTTTCCGGATTTGAAGCCAACCTTTTTCGTTAAAGAATCCATATTTTCATTAGCATATGCAATTGGAAAACCTCTACAATTAGATTCTGCTACCATCAACAAAACAAGACCTAGTTGTGCCAGGGTCAAAGTGCAAGTAGACTTATTAGGTGATTTACCTAAATTTGTTGAGCTAGAGGTTGTCAATGCGGTTACAACAACATCTAGGATTGAGAAAGTGAAGGTTCAATATGACATGTTGCCTAAGTATTGTAAAGAATGCAAGCTACAAGGACATGCGGAACATGAGTGTCGAATTTTGCATCCAGAATTGAGGAGATATGAGGATGAAAAAGGGAAGGAAATAGAAGAACATGGTAACAAGGAAAATACAGAGCAACCAGTGATTAGAGTTGGTAGGCAATTTAAAAGATGGCATCCTACTGATAAAAGATTTCCTAGGAATAAAGGTAATGAGGGAGGGGACGCAAACAAAGTCACAGGAGAGGAGGAAGGAGTTAACACTGCGAATACTTTTGATGTGTTAGCAAATCACAACACAGACGAAGTTCAGCAAGAACGCAATATCGGATGCACAAATGACATAAATCAGTCAAAGGAGTTAAGTAATCTAAATGCAGAAGTAGAGGTGATAAATACAGAGAAGATTCATGGAAAGAAAATGGAAATTAAACAGAGGGAAACAAAGCAGCAAATGTCCACTCAGGAGGGTATTGGTGAGTCATTCGCAACACATATTAGCAAGGACAAAGGTGCAACACTACATAGTAAGGACAAAAGAGCAGCAGATGAGAGGCATCAAAGTAAAATAGCATGCAAAGAACAAGAAGATAAAATTCTCACTACTGCTAATACTTCAACAGATAGTCAGAATTATGTAAGTGAAAGTGAGACAAATATGGAGGAAGAAGCTACAGATGGACAAAAGAGGCATATCACCACTGATGAAATGAGTCATACAGAGAAAAACATTGAAGGGAGTAATAATGAGAAACAATTACAGATATGTATTGTTCAGACTGGGCAAACAGATCTCATACACTTGAAGGATATGGCACATGTTATAGATCAAAAACCACTACAAGTGGTCACAGCAGCAGAAGGTAGATTCCCACCTGACTTTATACAAAAGCAAGTGTGGGAAATTGAGAGGGATACTGGGCAGGAAAATATGGTGGTGGGAGTGGTTGGTGCAGATCAGAAATCACATCCAATGAACAGGTTGCATGCAATTGTGTCACACCAAGGACATAATAAGGTTCCTACAGATTCAAAACAAATCTTAGCTTTAGAAAATAATGAAAAAGGAGATGAATACACAGGAGAAGAAGATAAAGAAGAAAAAGAAGAAGACAACAACAACATCTTCAATAAAGTAAGCAAGGAGGCAGGGCTATCTCCTAGAATTTTGCCTAAACCCAAAAAAGGTAAAAATAAGGGAGAAAGCTCAAACAACAGCATTCCAACAAGGATACAGGCCAAAAGAGGGGTGAAAGCAGTATCTCAATGACAGTAAAAGCTCTTTTTTGGAATATTAGATCAGTGAACACACAAAATGCTTTTCATAGAGTGCAAATGTTAAACAGACATCACAAGTTTGATATAATTGCACTTATGGAACCATTTCAGGATGCTAGGCATATTCAAAGATACAAAAGGAGGTTGGGGATGAGCTATGTGAATTATAATAATAATGGCCAGATTTGGGTTTTTGTCAAAGAACACATACATGTGGGAATTATTTCTGACACTGAGCAGCAACTCTCCTTACAACTTACTTTAGAGGATGGAAATCAAGTGATCACAACAGTGGTATATGCTAAATGTAATGCTAATGAAAGATTAAGACTTTGGGATGAGATTTATTCCCTTAGTTACAATTTTTCATTACCTTGGATTATGGGTGGAGACTTCAATGTAATTATGGGGGTAGAGGAAAAGATTGGAGGCTTACCTGTTGAAGACTTTGCCTTTTGTATTAATTCTTGTGATCTGTCTGATGTTAAGTTTTCTGGGAGTCCTTTTACTTGGTGGAATGGCAGAGTAAATGGTGATTGTATTTTCAAAAGGCTGGATAGGGTGGTGGTGAACCAAAAGTTTTCTGATTTATATGGTGACACCAATCTGCAGCATCTAACCAGAACAGGGTCTAACCATGCTCCTTTGTATTTATCTTGTGGGAATAGCAATCAGAAAATTGTTAAACCCTTCAAGTTCCTGAAATTCTGGACAGAAAGTGAAGACTTTAAAGATGTGGTACTACAAAATTGGGTTTCTGATGATGTGGATGATATATTTATACAACTCAAGCTGAAGCAGAAAAGTACTAAGTTGGCATTGTCAAAGTGGAGCAAGGAGAAGTTTGGAGACATTTTCAATCAATTGGCTATAAGAGAGGAAATTGTGAAGATTAAAGAAAAGTTTTTTGAAGAATGTCCATCTGCAGAGAATAGAGTNATTTGGAAAATAATGCTTAGCACCAAGTGGATATGGAAAATGAGGTAGAGGCCCTCCCACATACAATAGGTTGGGTCATCTAAATTATTCTCATGGGATGGAAGCTCCTCCGCCAATACAATAGGTTGGGTTTATAGAAGCAATCTCCCTATCCCATAACTATGTGCCCACATAGGTCTTTACCTAGTGGATCCACCTAAAATCTAATACTTTTAGATCTACCTTAGGCAAGTAGGACACCCTCTTTCGGTGTGGGGTTACACGACACCGAATTCCATGTAGTTCACATAGTCTACGTCGGTTAAGGCTATTTTCCCTACATGACAAGATAATGAATATAACATGAACTATACTTATGACTTCTTGATGAGTTTTGCTTAGTAGGAGTGGGGGTATGGGACTTCACTTTTACACTGCACAAGTAGACTTTGAAAGGGGTTATGGGATGGTTTCTTATGCTATGATAAGATATGAATGTATGCATGTATGTTGAATGGATTGCTGCTATGGATGACTTTCCTTATGTTCAAGCTAATGTACATTACTATTGACTATGATGAGGTCTAAGGATGATATGTATGACTAAGGTGGCCTCAAAGGAGTACTTAGTATGGTTGGTATTATGGGATGACAACCATACATTGCACAAGTATACATTAGGGTTGCTAAGGTAATGGTTCTATTATGTTGTGAGGATTTATGTGATGAATATGCTATGACTTGTGTTTTACATTAAAATGCATAAGTGATTCTCAAACTTGACAAATGCATGTTTTTCAAATAAATTGTCATTTTTATCATACTTCAAGGATTTTTATTCATGCTTCCATACTTGCACATTTTGTGCTAACCCCTATTTCTTCTACATTTTTGATAAGTGTAGGTTCCGGCTAGGTGAAGTGTACTTCCTTTCTTGACAAAGGCTTGGATTGCTTATCTCCAAGACTTGTGGTGAGTCCTCATGGTTCGAGGACAAGTGGCATTCACTTCTATTTACTTTCTTATATTCTACTTTTGAGACTTTTCGATTGTAAAGGGTTGTGACCCTATTGACATTCTATTGTAGTAGATGGATTAGACACTGTCTAGATTCTTTTTGGTTTTATGAAAAATACTTCGATTGTAAAATTTTAAATTATGCGTCATTTCTACTTTCATATGTTTAAGTATGCTAAGGGATTGTATGAGACCCCTTCGGGGTCAAGTACGCCGTGTTGCATCTAAGGGTACCCCTGAATCGTGACAAACTATGCTTTTCAACATGTTAGTGATTATCAAAGAAAGTCTCCTTTTTATCAAGTTCTCACATGACTATTTGTCTAGTGGAGTAATGATTTTGATCCAATATCCTCTTTTTTTCTTTGGGAGAGGCGAACTTTTTCAAGAAATATTTTGAGTTTTTTTATTCTTGACCAGATTTTACTCTATATATGGGACAATTTTCTCAACTTTTTTTCGTGCATAAATTTGATGTAGTTTCTTGTCAATCGTGTTTGTAATGTGAAATATTTTAATATAAATAATTGTCTTTTTCTTGATACGTTAAAAATAGTAAACAAAAGTGAAAATTTAATTTTAAAATCATAGACAATTAAAAGTGAACATAGAAATATTAATAGAGTATATATAGAAAGTTTAACATACACAATTTTTCATACTTAAGTAGTATTTGTCACATTAGATCGAATTTGATAAATTTACTTACAAAATAATGATTTGATATGAAATATGTTGTGGGTTATACATATTTAATATTTATGTTAAAATACTTGATATTATATCGATTTTCCTTATTTCTATTTATAAATATATTTTCATATGAAATATTTTATGACTTGTATGATAGTAAATATTTAGCAACATTCTCTAAAGAGTTGTCTATAGTTTTATGTTGATATACAACTATATTTTGACAATAAATATGTTATTCGATTTACCTTGTAAAATCTCTAACTAATAAAACACCATTCTGCATTACTTTCTTCTGAAAGCTCTGAATATAACTGAGTTTGATATTTTGTTATCTTTGTTTGGGTTGTTATTCATGTTGTTGGCACTTAATTTTTGGCCCTCATAATTCAATTAATTTTTGAGTTTCTTCAATATTAAATAATTTAAAATGATTATTTATAAACATTAAAATCTTTTTTAAATCATGTTTAAGATAATTTTGTCATTTTTTCAATAATAAATATATATCCGTATTTACAATCGTATATAGATTTATATAATTTTTACTTTTAATAAATACTATAATNGGTCAATACTCAATAATCATTAAAAATTGATCACAACAAATTTTATATATTAAAGTATCAAATATGTAAGATTATTATCGAGTTTTTAAACTCTTCTATTCATTTTATCCAGGTCTTTAAATATATTTAAAAATTTATCAAAGTTATAGCTAAGTATTTCCACTTATATTTGAGAAAACAGATATACTGCGGCAAAATACATTTTATTAATTTAAGGTTTTTAACCAATGTTACTAACTGGATTTAACTTCTATATTGTTCGGTAAATTTAATAGATTTTTTCTCGATGTTAATTTATTTCTTGAATATATATATATATATATATAATTCATAATAATTAATAGTTTAAATATTTGAAAACATATAAAAAGTTTTTGTTAACTTTCAAAATTTCATCTATACACATAAATTGAGAGAAATATAGATTGATATATAGATAGATAGATATTTTAAGTTGCTAATTATTGTGATTTATAGTACTTTTTATGTAATTTTCATATAATATATGTTACTCGCTTTGTCCTTATTTATGTGATACAAATGAAATTTCAAAAATCAATCAACTTTTTATAAGTTATTTTTGACATTGAACTTGTGAAGTATTGTGATTTATAGTATATTTAAGTAAAACATATATCATATGAAAATTATATAAAACATACTATAAATTATAATAATTAACAACTTAAAATATTTAAAAACATACTAAAAATGGATTGACTTCAAATTTCATATATATCACATAAATTGAAATAGAAAGGGTAATATATATGGGAAAATTGTATGAAAAAGCAAACTATTAATTCAAATTAAATGTTATAGCCATAGTTTATTTTAATTGTAATTCGCAGTAAACATCCCCTTTTTTTGCGATCTGATTCGGTATACAATTAGTCATTTTATACATTTCGGTATAAAATGTGTTTGTGTTTGTATAAAGCGAAAGAAAAGTGTATATACAAATACAAATACATATATTTTCGTCCTATACACTTATAATTATATAAATATAGATCTTATTCTACAAATTACAATGTATAAATGAATTTATACAAAACTGAAAATTTGTATAAAATTGGATGTTTGTAGTGAATTATACAAATCAAAAGCTCCATAGCAAACTTAAAATTTGATATGAAGCGCAATTATACAAACTATAACTATAACATACAAATATGATTTTTATGTTTGCTATATGTGAAAGTTATTTAATATATATTAGGTCTATGCTGGCACGGATCCGCATCCGGTAGTAATAGAAGAGTATGTCCTGTTTAAATTATCCAGTTGTTTCTTGGCATATCTTCATATGATTTTTTTATATAGTTTGTTTTCAATTTTAATGGTCAATAGTCATTTAACTGAAATACCACCTAAACCACGGTCAAGGTCATTAATTGTCCATAAATATTCTTTCCTTAATGGTGATATATATTAAAATATTTTAAAATATTTTTAAAAACTATAATTAAAGACCAATTTGTTTAAATTTTGAAATTCAAAAAAAATATATTTTACATAAATTAAAACGAGAGAGCACTAAATATTCATTAAAAAAAGTGAATATTAATTAATCAATTAAGAGAGAAGTATTAAAAACATCTTTAAACTTGGCACAAATTATTAGTTTCATCTCTGAACTATTGACAATCTTAAAAGCACTCATTTACTTAACTAACTGAACTTAAATACATCCCGATGTATCTGCGATCTTCTACATGACATAGCAAGTGGTCTCAAACTCTTGTAGAATAATAGGAGCATGATACTCTTAATAAAAAATCAAAAGAAAGGTAAAAAATACCTCTAAATTTGACGAGAATTTAAAGGTATATTTTACTCATATTACAAGATTAAAAATGTATTTGAATTAAGTTAGTCAAGTAAATAATTATTTTTAAAGCTGACAATAATTTAAAGATGAAACTAATAATTTACATCAAAGGAGTGTTTTTCAATTTTCACGCTTTCTCTCATCCATTAAAATAAAGCGGCTCATGAAATTTAGTGTAAATTGGAGTATGTCATGAGTCAGAGACACGTGTCATAAATCTAACAAATATTTTCAATTTTTGTAACATTACATATATTAAAACATTAAAATATAAATACCCACCCACCCCAAACAAAAAAATAAATCTCATCCAATACCATATAAAGACATTGTGTAGAAAGAAGAAGAAGATAGACTAGCTATCAATTATCATCACCCAAAAAAAATAAAAATGGGAGAAAATCCTTGCAATATTTTTGAGAAATTGATTAAATCCACACTAAACTTTTTTGGATATGGTAATAACCACATCTCCAACTTTGTTGTCTCCACATACTCTCGCCAACAAGAAGAAGATGATATTTCATCCATGGTACTTAATCTCGATCGATCAGGCGAATTCAAGATTTAAATTTCGTATATTCAAGATTAAACTTAAATATTTTTGTACTAAAATATTGAATTTAGTTGAACGTGTCCCTCATATAATATTAAATTATTGATGCAGGAAAATATAGAGTACATGACAACAAGGTCTATAAGTGTGAGAAACTCAAGTAGAGGAAGAAGCCCTCCAAGGCCACCAGTGCAATCTGGAGGAGGTGCTCAAACAAATTCTTCTTCTTACTAATTATTTAGTTTTTTTTTTTTTTTTAAGTCTTCTGAATAGATATATATACTCTTTGTTATTTTAGCAAACAATAATAGATCTGAGACATTTCTGTTAAATATTTCTAGTCTAGAAGGGATGTTCTTATCTATCCTCTAATTTTATTTGGAGTTAAATATTAACTTGATTACATTTAATGGATTTTCTATCACCTCCCTTTCTCTTGTTTTTCAATTTTTTTGTATGATAAAAGAAGACAGCAAAAGCTAGGGTTCCTTCTAGGTCAAGATGAAGGTCTAGCTCGTCGCATCAGAATTATTTAGGTTAGATTAATTTTTTGGGTGATTTACGAATTATTATATAAAAACGAAATAAGTGTGATTTGTAAGCTATTGTATACACAGGTATTACCTGTGCACACTCAAAACGAATTTTCCTTGTCATTAAAAAAAAATCAAAATAACAATGTGTGTGTTTTGGGACAATGTAAAAAAAAAGGGTGTGTTAGTGTCACAAGGATAGTGACAGTTGAGTAATTAAAAAGAAAAATATGTCATTTAAGACTTTGTCCAAGTGTGTATGATTCTATTTTTTGATAATATTGTGATGATTTATAACAGGTTATATATAGGTCAACCACTAGACGGCAGAAGATTTCCTTAACACTTTGTTCATTACGTATTGTTTTATACGATGTTTATAATGGTATGGTATGGTATTAATGAGTATGGTGTTTAAATAGATTGTATTGTTCTCTGTCATTATATTATGTCGCATATTCCTAATTTGAATGATAAACATATAAGAAAAGTAAGCTTATGAAAAGGGTAGGTAAAAAGATAAAATAGATTTATTAAATAAAATATAAAATGAGAAAGAAAAATTAAAGTAATGAAAGCAATTACACTAATTCAGTCGTTACATAAAATGAGTATTTTTGTTATTATTTAACAATGAATTTAAATGATACAATGTAACAAAATTTAGGTAGCAATCAAAACAAATATTGTATTTGAATTTACATATATACAATTGTAACAACCATCCAAACATGATGCAAAAAGGATCAGTATGGAACATATATTGTTATATATAAAATTTAGTTTAATAACCTTACATCCAGGATCCGTGGCGCAATGGTAGCGCGTCTGACTCCAGATCAGAAGGTTGCGTGTTCGATTCACGTCGGGTTCAAAACTCCCGAAATACTTGGATCCATCCTTTTTTTTAAAAAAAAAAGTAAATTCATTTGTAAAATCTCTCCTACATCAACTTAATAACCATT
>NW_026022103.1:23163-27220 GCF_019186545.1 Solanum stenotomum | reverse complement strand
CAACAGTTAACAGTATCACATAAGCCTCCACACAGGCTAACGTCACAATAAGGCATCAATCGAATTAAAACAGTGTTATCAACACTCACCAACTTCTAAGGCACATATGACTACTTATTTCATAGTTAACTTCCTAAGAACAAGTTAATTACTTAACTCAGTCTAAACTTATTTCATAGTTAACTTCCTAAGAACAAGTTAATTACCCAACTCAGTCTTAAAAGAGGGATAGCCAAACCTACCTCAAGGCTGAAGCTTCACCCAAACAACTCTACCAGAGCAAATCCTCAACCACACGCTAACCAGAACATCCTCAACTATCAAGAATGGAAAAAGCTTATCAAAAGAAGCTCGATGAAACCCATAGTGAAGGGTTTTGAAATTGGGGGTAAAATAGTCCTAAAAATCACTTTGAAAAGCGAAGGGCAAAATCAGATTTTTAATTGAAATACACTTTCCACAAGCCAAAAGGAAACTGTTGTTGAAAACCCCATTAAATTCGATTAAGAAATGAGCTTAAAATCAAGAAATCACCATTATTCTCATTTGGGAAAAACCTCTAAAGTCTCTACTTAAAACCTTGATTTAAAGATGTTATTGGAAGATGGAATTACTAGGAATCGATAAAGATAAGTAAAAGAAGCTTACCCAAACCTAGAATTCACAAAGAATCACTTAACAATCGACTCCCAAAGCTCCAAGGGTTTGAAAATGGGATTTTTGCGAGAAATCCCGAATTTGAGTTCATTCCAAGTGAATTTTACTCATTGCAATTGCCAAAGACACGGAAGAAACATTACGATCGCGAGACACCTTGTGCGCGATATCGAAGGCTTATTAGAGAAAAGGGAGCTCATCGCGAATATGGGCCACGAAGAAGGCACATCGCGAGACAGAGGATCGCCATCGCGAAGGTAAAAAATGACCTGCACCAAAAACTGTCAGCAACTCAAACTCAAATAAAAAGCCTCCAAATGGACTCCAAAAATCGTTCGGGATCCGATCAAAATAAACTGGACATGCTACTCTACTAGAATTGATATTCCAGACTCAATGAAATCATCAAATTTCCAAAAAAAGGTCAAATAACAGAATTACCCTTCCGAATCACTCATAAGGTTAAAACTCAACTTTTCACCCAAACGCCTCAATGAAATCATCAAATTTCCAAAAAAGGTCAAATAACAAAATTACCCTCCCGAACCACTCATAAGGTTAAAACTCAACTTTTCATCCAAATGCCTCAAAATTCAACCCAAGGCCTCAGACACCTTACCAACCACCTAACTAGCTAAAACTTGACCTTCCTGACATGATGGGGCTGATGAAAATCCCATCCGGCGCTCGGAACTCCAAATGTTATCCAAAATCAACTCTATCAAGAATTCACAACTCAAGAGGGGTCAAATCACCAAAACCATACCCAATCGCATCGGGGAACATACCAACCATTTTCGGAACACAAACTAAGCATGAAAATGCCAAGGAGAAGGGTAAAATGGTCAATTCACAATGAAAAGCAATTTCACAAGAAATGGGACACTACATGTTATTGGTTGAAATCAAAACCAAACCAATTTAATCAATTTTTGAATTGTTAAAACCAAACCAAATATAATATACATTTTTATTGGTTTGATTGTTATAGATTTTGGTTTGATTTGGTTCGATTTTTCAGTTATTAACCATACACAAAAATTAAAAATAAAAGATTCATTCTAACGAGGGAAGAAAGACAACAAAAATAGTTAGAACGATTAATAAAGTTTCAAAATTCACCATTTTTGTCAGGAAGGAAGAGATAATGACATTTCTTGTCCCACAAAAAATTATCATAGACACTTATATATGTGAAACCGATCATCTCAGATGTTTTTGCTTTCATAAATTTATATTGATGAATATATGTATAAGATATTTAAAATTATTTATAAAAATAAGGGAAAAATAATATATTATCTATGTATAATAATAAAATATATGTATATAATATATTGGTTCGGTTTGGTCTGATTCTTTCTTCGATTTTTTGAACAAATCAAAACCAAAACTGTAACATCCGGCAATTTGAAATATCTATGAAGAAGCTTAGAATTGGAAATAGTCATTTTTGGAAAGAATTCAAAATCTGGAAATTTAGCTATGGAAAAAATGAGTTTTTGGTCAACTTCAGACAGTCATAACTCCTAGCGCAGGATGAGTTAGGTGTATTTCCAGTTATTTTTGGAAAGTTCTTGTAGTAATTTTTCCAACGCCGCCGAGTTTGCTCGATTCTGAGTTTGTATGAGTGAGTTATACCCTTTGGAAGTTGGGCTGTTGGCACAGGGAAGTTCATCCGAATTTGTAAGGGTATTTTGGTCCTTTCCCTAACCTTTTCTTTTGGTTATATTAAGGGTCTAGGCTGATTTTAAATCAGTTTTCCCTTTTAAAAGTGAGAGTTAGGGTTCTTGAGAGAAAAGGAGAGAAGAGGAGAAAGGAGAAAAAGAAGCAAAGTCCGTAAAGATCATCGTGATTTTTGTCGGGGGTGATCCCTAATAAGGTATGTGAGATCATAGTGTTGGGTTGGTTCATTCCCCCACATTCCAACTTGTTTTAATTCCGAGAAAAGATTGGTTGTGTTTGTTGAAGTTTGTGGTTGTGTAGTTGAAGTTTCTTGTTGGTTTGGTGCATGTTTCTGGATGGAATTCCGAGTTGAATCTATTGTATATTGAGGGTTTTAATGATTATGAGTGCTTGGGGAAAGAACCTTGGATGTTAAGAGGGTTTAGAGTTGGAGAAACTAAGGAGAAAAGTTGGATTTTCGGGAGGAAAGGCTGGGGCGTCGCGCCAACCAGTGCGCCCCAACAGGGGTTCTGAAGTTTCCCCCTTGGGGCGGCGCGCCTTGCAGTGCACCTAGCAGGCCCCTCTGAAGTCTGAAGGCTGGCACCCCGCGCCTCTCAGAGCGCCAAGGACTCCAATCCTTCCCATTCACTCCCCACTTTTTCATGCATGTTCCTTGGTAATGTACCTATGTTTTATAGTTGTTTTCAATACTCTAAGGTACATCTAAACATCAAGAACTCATCCATAAACATAAGATCATTACCCTTGAATCCATAATACAATTCGAGGAAAGTTAGGATCAAAGTCAAGTGAAGTTAGAGTCAAGCTTAGAAGTTAAGAAGTAAGTCAAAGCAAGTCTTTAAAGTTTTTCAAGAGTCTTTATTGAACGCTTTAACTTCATTTTTAGGCTCAAGTTTCAAGTTAAGTAAAGAGTATAGAGTTTCAAGTTAGGCAAAAAGTATAAAGTCAAGTTCATTTCTCAAAAGTTATTAGAGAACTAAGTATTCCCAAAGAAGTTTATAAATGTTTTCACATTTAAGATAAGAGGAAACTGAGATTTCCAAAAGAGTTTTGAGCAGTTTGAGTACTATCTCTTTTGAGAAAAAGATGAGTTTTGCGAAAGAGTTTCTAAAACATGATTAGTATGACAACCGAGTATGTCATCAATGTTTAAACAGTATGGTCTCTAGATATACCATCAATGTTTATGCAGTATGACTTCCCGAGTCATCAATGATCATATTAAAATATGGTTTTGATATGTTCTTTTTAGAAAGAGTTTCAAGAGCAATTACCTCTTTTAAGAGGGTAGTTTGAGCAATTAATTCAAACTAGAGAAAGAAGTTTGTCTTTAAAACATATGAGCTAAAGTATATTTTGGGAGTAGTCTTGAGCATCGAAATGGAGACGCGAGTTCATATTAACTCAACCCTCTATAAGAACCATGTAGCCAACATGGGATTTAACGGGTCATACTTTTTAGATGATCACGTAAGTTAATCTAGTGGATCCACTAAGTTAAAGTTAAAGTAGTTCTATATGACGGCAAAGTATAAGACAGTCTGGCAGCGTGATGGTAACTGTCACGCCCCGAGCCTACACCCTGGGCGGGACCGACACTCGGAGACCATTGTTGGCCCCAAGCGAACCCTTGGCCTGGCTTTCTTAACTCAACGGAAACCTAACTCGACAGAATAACTCAATGCAATGGATGGTCATAAGACAACTTAAATGA
>NW_026022103.1:0-21472 GCF_019186545.1 Solanum stenotomum | reverse complement strand
ATCAGTTTAGTGATCACGCCAGCATGCCTCTATACCTCTGGCAGGGTATATTGGGTCCTCTCGATGGGGCGTATACATCGGACTCCACATTTAGCTCATGTGGTTTTATGTCGGTTATTAGTAGCTCCCACAGTTCAGTCAGACTCTATTGCATTGACCATATTTCAGTACAGTCAGTATTCAGTCTCAGCATGTTATAAATTTGGTCATTGCATCCAGTTAGCTCAGTATTCAGTATTTTCAGTATCTATATCATGTTCAGATTATATCATTGCTCAGTATGCTTTGTTCAGTTATGTGTTATTTCAGCTGTACTCTATCCTGCATGCTCAGTACCTTTCAAGTACTGACGCATACGTGCGCTACATCTTCTCGTGATGTAGGTTCAGGTTCTCAGCATCCAGATCACGCTTAGATCGATTCCCGATCTTCAGTTCAGCAGAATCAGTTGGTGAGTCCTCATTCTTCGGGGACACTAGTCATGAGTTTCTTTTCAGTATTTCAGTGTTTTAGTTTCAGTTTTGCTAGATCTAGTTGGGGCATGTCCCAACATTTCTAGTCAGTTTAGAGGCTTATTTCAGACATAGTTAGATTCAGCTTAGTATTTGAGTTTGATATTTCTTTTGTATTAAACTCTCAATTTGATATATTCAGTTATAGTATATGGGTATTCCCCATCTTTTCAGATTTATTTATGAATTAGCTTCCGCATCAGTTTATTATCTTTAGTATGCTCATGATCATGCCAGCAGGGTTAGCTTGGGATCACTTGTGGTCCTAGGTCCCGTGTCCGCGTCTTGGGGGTAGCTCGGGGCGTGACAAACGACGTGCTGGATGCTGATCCTGGGTACCTGTATCTGCATCGTCATAAGATGCAGGCCAACTGGCATCAGTACATGGAATGTACGAGTATGCGAGCTGGAAAGCTAAACCACGACTTAAGCTTGAAAGGAATACAAGAGAACACTTACCTTGGCCCTGTATGACTCAAGATTGACTTAACTGAACTCAATATATATATATATATATATATATATAATAATATACATGCGATATATAAAGCTTTTAAAACATTTCAAACAACTTAGTTCGTTAATGATTAAAGCACTAACAACTCAACTTTATGTATATAAAAGTAATATAACTTCAATGGGAGATTCTTTAACCGACAACCACCACTATGAGCCCTAGTGGTGGTACAACGTTTTACCTCACGTTGCCCAAGGACCATCCTATACCTTGTCGTGATATAGGACCTTACTTTTGCTTAGTGGATCCACTAGCCTAATCTTATGTGATCATCTAAAAAGAATGATACGTCAAGTCCCATGTTGACGCATGGTTCTTATGGAGAGTTGAGTTAATATGAACTTGTGTCCCCAATTCAGTGCTCAATACTACTCCCCAACAATGCTTTGGCTCATAAGTGTTTTTAAACACATCTTTCTTTAATTGAGATAATTGCTAAAAACTTAGCCAAAAGGCTCTTTTGGAAAACATGGTTCACCTCTTAATCAAATGTAAAACATTTACAAACCTCTTTGGGAATACTTAGTTCCTTAGTAGCTTTTGAGAAAAGGACTCAATTTTATGTTCTTGACTTAACTTGAAACTCGAGACTCTTCACTTAACTTGGAACTCTATACTCTTGCTTGACTTGAAACTTGAAACAAAGTTAAAACGTTCCATAATGACTCTTGAAAAGCTTGGAGGACTTGCTTGGACTTACTTCGTAACTTTACTTGACTTGACTCTAACTTCACTTTAACTTGATACTAACTCGCCTTGAATTGAATTATGGATTCAAGGTGTATGATCACACGTATTTAGATGAGTTCGGGATGTTTAGAAATACTTTGGGGTGTTGGAAACAACTAGGAAACATAGGTACAATACCTAGGAACATGCATGAGAAAGTATGGAAAGAATGGGGGAACATGGCGTCCTTGGCGCTCTGCAAGGCGCGGAGCGCCAACCCTTGAAGCTCAGAAGGCACCTGCTGGCGCTCTGAGAGGCGTGCCGTCCCAAGGGCTGGACTTCAGAGTCCCCTTTGGGGGGCGCTGGCAGGCGCGACGCGCCAGCCCCTTCCCCAGAAAACCTGACTTTTCTCCCTCTTTTCTCCAACTCTAAACCTTCTAAACTTCAAGGTTTCCAGCCCCAAACATTTAGAATCATAAATCCCTCAACATACAATAGATTTCAACTCAAAAGCACAACCAAATCATGTCCCACAACCAACAAGAACTTCAACAACACAATCAACAACATCAACAACACAACCCAACAACTTCAACAACACAATCCAATCTTTTCTCAATAATAATGAGTTTAGTGTGTGGGGGAAAGGATTAACCCACACTAAGAACTCACATACCTTGATAGGGATCACCCCCGACGATATCCACGACGATCTTTGATGGAAACTTGTTGATCTCCTCTTTCTTCTCTTCTTCTTCTCCTTCTTCTCCTTCTTCTCTTGCTTCTTCTCTTCTTCACTCAAGAACCCTAACTCTTTCTCTTTTAAAATGGGAAAAAATGATCCAAAGATCAGCCTAACACAACAATATAATCCCAAAAGAAATGGCTAGGGAAAAGACCAAAATGCCCTTAAAATTTCCGGACGGATTCCCTGCCAACTTCCCAACTTTCAAAGGGCATAACTCGCTCATACGAACTCGGAATTGAGCAAACTCGGTGGCGTTGGAAAGATCATTCCACAAGATTCGCAATCATAACTGTAAATACTCCTAAATCATCCTGAGCTAGGAGTTACGACTGCTCAAAGTTGGCCAAAAACTCACTGATTTCCACACTTAGTCAAATTTTCCAGATTTTTGAATTCCTTCCAAAAATGACTATTTCCGATTTTAAGCCTCTTCATAGATATTTCAAATTACCAGATGTTACAGTAACAACGTTGTATCACCACTTATCGGTTAGAGAAACTCTCACAGTAGAAATTGCATGGTTCCTCGAGGGGTTCTGCTTAGTATGGATGGGGGTATGTGACTTCATTCATGCATTGCACAAGTAGACTTTGAGAGGGAGCATGGTATTTTTATTATATTATAAATATGATTTTTTGATGTCATGTTTTAAATAGTTTTACAAGCTTTATATATTGCATGTGTCTTATTGCTTTATATTGAGTTCAGTTACTCATGAGTTGAATAGAGCCAAGGTAAGTTCTCTTTTGTATCCCTTTCAAGCTTAAGTTGTTGTTTAGCTGTCCAGCTTGTATACTCGTACATTCCATGTACTGATGCCAGTTGGCCTGCATCTTATTATGATGCAGACGCAGGTACCCAGGATCATCATCCAGCACGCCGTTGATCAAGTTGAGCACTCCAGAGTCAGTGGTGAGCCTCCTTGCATTTCAGAGGACTCTGTTATTTCGTTTTTCCTGGTTTTGTTTTATTAGGATGTTGCGGGGTCTGTCCCAACATCCATCTCAGTATTATAGAGGTTTCATAGACAGTCAGTCAGTTAGTATTGAGTCTCTCATCTATGTATATATATATAAATATTCTATTTTGAGACTTGAGTAGCCTTTTTGGCCAGATTTTATCAGTAAGGTTGTTTTATGACCTTTCATTACATGGAGTTATTCTGTTGAGTTAAGGTTTCCGCTAAGTTAAGTAAGCCAGGCCAAGGGTTCACTTGGGGGCCAGCAATAGTCTTTGAGTGCCGGCCACGTCCAGGGTGTAGGCTCGGGGAGTGATAGAAACCAAAACCAAAACCAAAACCAAAATAAAATCAAATACTTTTATTTTTAACAATCTAAGCCAAACCAAATCCCATTAAAGTTGGTTTATTTAATCCGTTTGATTCGATATTTTTTATTTGAATCAATTTTTATACAAACTGTGAAGGCGTGAACACCCTAGTCAATTGTACAAGTATTATAAAGGCACATTTTTTTATATATAAGTATGTAATACATTTGATAGACAAATCAACCCATGTATATCATGCCTAAATTCTGCTAAATAATTCATAGTCAGTTGTCCAGTATTATACATACTAACATTTTGATAGTCCCGTAGGATATATTGTGCTTAAATTTTGTTAAATAATTGATATATACTAATTATTTATATAAATTTTATTATAGATATACATTTTGATAGATATTTATGAAGGACAACTTATACAGTTATACACGTCTAAATATAATGAAAGATAAATCAATAATGTATATCATACTTAAATTTTGTTTAATAACTGATATATACAATAAGCTATAAAAATTGTGTCGATTGTGCCCTAAATAATGAGGTAATGTCTGATTCACTGTTACAAAGAACATTATACATTATAATATTTTTAAAAATAAACTGATAGTATAATTTTGTTGTCTACTATCAAAGATACTAGTTAATTTGGAGAATATTTGTACGACTAAATCTGGTAATAATAGTATTCATTATATTTGAATATTAAAGGCATTTAAATCAAATCTTTTTAAAACTAGAATCCTAATTATAATTCTTTTGTTATTATTATTATTTAAATATTTATAATTTATGAAAACACTCTATAATTTTTCTAAAAATAAATTGATAGCATAATTTTATTATCCACTATTAATGGATACTAATTAATTTGGAGAATATTTGTGCAATGGATAAATTTGGAATTAATATTATTAACTATATTTGAATATTATTCATCATTTAAATCTTAGATTTAGATAATCACATTGCATACCATGTTTGCCTAAATAACCATTTCTTCTGCACGCACTATATATATATAAGTTATTCAGAAATATAATGAAAAACAAAGATGACATTGATACTTACACCTCTATGCTTCATTATTTTAGTTTGGACCACCATTGCCTTTTGTTTGGTTGAAGGTTATGGATCTAGTCGAAATGCAGATCTCACCCTTGACGTATAGTTTTCATATCTTTTATAGCAAAGTTTATATGTCGTTTTCTTTAATGAATAATTTGTAGTGAAATTAATTTATGTTTGCAGACTATTCACGGAGATATTTATGATTGTGTGGATGTTTATAAACAACCAACTCTTTTGCATCCGATGCCGCACAAAGAAAGAATCAAGGTGCAAGATCTATGCTCAGACAACTTAACTGGTTTTTTCTTCTTTTCTTTTGACAAACAAAAGTTGAGAACACACAATTCTACTGTTTGCAATGTTTTATATTTTTATCTAAGGTGGAATCAAGTTTTGAAACTTATGAATTTCTGAATTTTGATATAAATAATTTATACATTTTTTAACAATTTGAAAAGAAAAATCTATTACTAGTAATTCACATAAGATGTCTTCCCAAAATGTTACTAATTTATGTTAAGAGTTAAAGTTATAGATCCACGCTAGTTATCTTATTATAGGGTTGAGTTAGCCCCAATCTATTTCTTTATAAGATATAGTTAATTCATAATTAAAATTAGATTCTTAATAAACTAGCCTTTAATGATTTCATATAAAGATCCAATCAATTAGTGAAGCCATGAATCTTGTTAAGAATGTTGAAGATTTAATATATAAATAAGTATAAAATTAATGTTGAAGATTTAATATATAATCAAGTATAAAATTAACGTTTAATATTTAGTATATGTAGTGTAACTTTTTGAAAAAAATGTTTAACTCTATCCTTGTCATTAAAATATAACCCTTACATGCATTTATTTTCAGTAATATTTTATGTTTATTTGAATATAATTTTACTTGTATTTTCTTTGAAATTCATCCTTTTTTTTATGCACGTATGGGCTTTTTCGAAACAACAGATGACAATTGCTAAGGAGCTAGAAAAACAAAGATTAGTCAAAGCCAAGCGATTGCAAAAGGATGAAAATATTTATTTTAAGGCAGAAGAGTTCTGGTTGAATAAAAAAGGTTGTCCGATTGGAACGGTCCCTATTCGACGATTGACACAAGAACAACTCCAAAATGCCAAAGATGCCTCCTTAAGCATGGCAAATAAATCCCTTGCTGAAGATATCATCGATGTAACTACTTTAATTTTTAAAATTTATCATTAATACTCAACAAATTCAATGTCAAATAGTTATTCTAATTAACTTAATGTAATACTATACTTCAGTTTGCAGGAATTAGTATAAATGCATCTCCAGAAATAAAAAATTTTACAAGTGTCACAGCCACTATTACTTTGTATAATCTAACAGTAAATGGACTTGGCCAATATAGTTCTGCAACAATATTTCATCAAAGTGCAGATAATGCGACAAATTTCGAGCAAATACAAGCAGGATGGATTGTAAGTTTTTATATCAAATCAATGATTTGAACCTATTAAGTATTTTTTGACGATTCGATTTCCTAAAGTCATGATGTTTGTTTGGTTTAGGTACATCCACAACTATACGGTGATAGCCGAACTCGGTTATACTCCCATTGGACAGTAAGTATATTAGAAATTAATTGGTATTTTTCTAAAAGAAACAATTCAAAAGCATGTAGAATAAGTAAATTTCATTTTTTTTTAATTAAATAGACGGATGGCGGCCAGAAAACAGGATGTTACAACAATATTTGTCCAGGATTTGTTCAACTTGACACTGATGTACCAATAGATTATGCATTCCCAAAAATCTCTAGGCCAATGTATGATGACTATGAATTGGAAATTCAGATATACAAGGATGAAGGTAATTAAAATTACGACAGTTGTAATACTTTGGAATATTAATATCAGTATCAACAAGTATGTTGTTGTTGTAACTCTGGTGTTATTTGCAGACTATTATCTTTTGTTTCAGGGTTTGTTTAGTATTGGATTTTGGCCGGAGACCATGTTCAATGAATTAAGAAATGGATCGCAGGTAGTGCGATATGGAGGACAAGCGTTTACACCAGCGGGTGAACAATATAGTCCACCCATGGGAAATGGTAATTTTCAGGATGACAATCCACACACCACTTGTCATATGCGTCAAGTCCTGTATGGAGTGAGTTATAATCAAGAAGTTCAACCCGATGAATCGTTGGTTCAAACTCATCAATCTAGATGTTACCATGAAGGAAGTCAACATAATGCTCATGATGATTACTGGGATTATAATTTTTTGTTTGGGGGTGGTGGTTTTTGCTGAGATGCACCAACTGCTTGTATTTTATTGATATATAAAACTAAGAAGCTATTATATCAGTTATTGCAATTGCAATTTATTTTGGGTGATTCAATACTTGATGTGCCTGTTATTGAAAACATATTATTTAGGAGAATTGACAATTATGTCAATTCAAACTCTTTACTTAATTAGCTAACAAGTGTGGCGAGACAAATGTGATTTTGGCATCCTAAATAAGAGAATTTTTTCAGTTTGAGCTTAGGAATAGAGAAATTCCTGACAGAAAACACTTTCTCCTGTAATGTGAACGCTGCAATACATAAAACACTTTACTTTGGAATCGCAAGGCACAACTTAACTGTAATCGTGATGGATGAAGTCCTATAACAAAACCATTTACAACAGACTGCATGGAATTGAGTATACAACAATCGATTGGTTGCTGGAACCGTATGGTGGTCAGAGTTAGTGTGCTGAATGATGCTCTCAAGAGGGGAAAGTGTCAGGTCATGATTAGACCTTCATCAAAAGTCATCATTGTTATGTAGAAGCATGGTATGTTAATTTCTTAACTATGTGCACTGCTAACATCACCCTATCATTTTCTTACTGTTGGTATCTATGTGTAGGTTACATCGGAGAATTTGAGTATGTCGACGATCATAGGTCCGGAAAGATTGTTGTCGAACTGAATGGAAGGCTAAATAAGTGTGGTGTCATTAGTCCTCGCTTCGATGTTGGAGATTGAAGGATGGACTGCTAGATTGCTCCCTTCCCGACAGGTATAGTAATTAATATATTCACTATGTTCCCTTGATCAATACATGGAACTCCATTGCTGGTTATCTCCAAATTGAGCCGAAATGATTGTTGGGGTGAATGTCTTCATGGTCATAATGGCTTGTGAAATAGACATTATTAATTTTTGATTCCTTACTTCTTTGTTGAATCATGAACTGCCTTAAATGGGCGTTTGACCTTGTTTCATGTTGACAAGGAAGAAAACTTTGGTTTTGCTGTTTATTGGCTCGTTGTAACTGCCCTTTTTTCTGTTTTTCTCGTTACCAGCAAATTTATTGAAAATTTTGAGACAGTTATCAGATTTTGTTGAAAAAGTTGCTGGTGCTTACTGCCTGTTGAGACAATTGACATCTAAAGTTTGTTGTAGATGTGCATGTTTGTGTTTTTACTAGTATACAAGGCAAGAGAAAGGTCTCTTTTCTTCTAGTCTTGTTAGCTTCTAGAGAGCAAGCATACATGTTAAATTTCTAGTAAAAGAAAGAAAAATTCTTTTAATTTTTCACTTGGATCAGTTTATGTCAAACTTGGTTGTAGGCTTGTACAATTAGAAAGCAAACTTATGTATTATGTGCCAATTGTTCCTCATCAGATAAACAGAGAAATCCTAATTGATTTATAAGTTAATCAAATTGGTTCCCCTACTTATCAGACTAGTCTTTTGGGTTTGACTCTCCTGTTTGAGTCCAAGATTCTGTCTTTTTTGGGAATATACATGCTTGGTGTAATAATAGAGATGCACAAGATAAGGTGTTGTTAAAACAGAAAACTGCCTACTTTCACATGTGGGAGACGCTAATACTGCCTAGCTACTTTCACATTAATCATGGATGAAAATTAATTCAATCTTGGATAAAAGGCAACAGACTGTTGTTACATACTTCAATGAGCTATATATCCTGTATAGATACTGTGATTGATGCATGAGGATACTAACAATTCCTCTGATTCTACTTCCTTCTGAAGAAGAGATCAAAGATAATTCTCAAAAGTTGTCAATTCTACCAACTCTGATTAGCAGAACTCAGAGTGATTTCTAGAGCACTACATTGGGAACAGGAATGTAGTGCTCAAATTGGATATATATATATATATGGCCAAAGCGTATGATAGAGTATGATGACCATATATTTGCATTCTGATGACAAAGACTTGATTTACAGACACATTTCCAGTAATTGCTACTCCTTGATTGTCAATGGTAATAGACTTCTTCAAGTCTCAAAGATATATGACTAAGACAAGAAGACCCTCTATCACCTTCTCTTTTCATCATTTCTTTCCAAACAAACTCAATGCTTTGAACTCTCAAAATGACTTCATTGGCTTTAGCATGAATAACTAGTATCAACCACCTACCCTTTGCTCATGATATACTAATAATTTTATTTTTCAGCCCTAACAATGATGATGGATATTCTTAGCATCTGGCCAGCTCGTGAACAAACACAAATCATGTGTCTCCTTAGCTCCAAACCAACAAGCTCAAGAATTGAAGCTTAGGTTCGATCCATTTTTGACACCCCTAGTTTGGTCTGATTATTTCTTTGATTTTTTTGAACAAACCAAAACCAAATCAAATACTTTCGATTTTTAAAAATCTAAAACCAGATAAAGTCGGTTTATTTAATCCATTTAATTCGATACTTTTGATTTAAATCAATTTTTATCCAATACGAGAACACCTCTTATCAGTTGTACAAATATTTTAGAGACACATTTTTTTGATATATAAGTATGGAATACATTTTGAAGGACAAATCAACTCATGTATATCATGTTTAAATTCTGCTAAATAATTCATAATCAGTTGTACAAGTATTATAGAGACTCACATTTTGATTAGGGTAAAACTTATCCGCACCTGGCGTATATGTTGTGAACGGAACTAACTACATAAGGGCCTATGGGCAGGAAGGGATGAATGAGACGGGTCCATTTACAGACCCATTGCCATTGGTAATAGACATATGTGTCTTCTTCAAGTCTCAAAGATATACGACTAACACAAAGAAACCCTATATCACCTTCTCTTTTCATCATTTCTTTCCAAACAAACTCAATGCTTTGAACTCTCAAAATGACTTCATTGACTTTAGCATGAATAACTAGTATCAACCACCTACCCTTTGCTCATGATATACTAATAATTTTATTTTCCAGCCCTAACAATGATGATGGATATTCTTAGCATCTGGCCAGCTCGTGAACAAACACAAATCATGTGTCTCCTTAGCTCCAAACCAACAAGCTCAAGAATTGAAGTTTAGGTTCAATCGCTTTTTCATATTCTTTTGACATCCTAGTTTGGTCTGATTATTTCTTCGATTCTTTTTAACAAACCAAAACCAAATAAAATACTTTCGATTTTAAAAACCTAAAAAGTCGGTTTATTTAATCCATTTGATTCGATATTTTTTATTTAGATCAGTTTTTATCCAAAACAAGATCCCTTATCAGTTGTACAAATATTATAGAGACACATTTTTTATATATATAAGTATGGAATACATTTTGAAGGACAAATCAACTCATGTACATCATGCTTAAATTCTGCTAAATAATTCATAGTCAGTTGTACAAATATTATAGAGACTCACATTTTGATTTGGGTAAAACCTATCTGGTGTATATGTTGTGAACAGAACTAACGACATAAGGGCCTATGGGCTGGAAGGGGTGTATGAAACCGGTTCATTTAAGATTATTGAGCTGATTAAAATGTTGGAGAGTTTTATTTGGGATCCAGGCCCAATTATCAATTGGTTAAATAAGTCTTGGAGTTAACACATAAGGGTTATGCATATTGAAGAAATATGTTTGTTACATTAGTGCTTTCATTATCGTACTCCAACAACATTTTCTACCTAGATTCAGTGGCAATGCAACCCAGAGAGTTGGATTTTTCGGGCCGAGTTGTCTTTACATACCTTGGCTTTGATGAGAATGACTGGCTTCCACTTCCTTCATTCTACCTTGATGGCGAAGCTCTTGCCTGGTTCAATGGCTTATTTTGCAACATGCTATTTTTGGATTGGAAGCATTTCAAGGGTAAATTTGCTCAGCGATTTCGACAACAAACCAACAATGATGTGGTGAGGCGTCTAGCTAATTCATTACACGTTCATTTTGACTGCGCTAATTCTGTCCCTATAGTTTCACAATCAGTTGTATTGCCTCCTAGTCATTTTCCGGCCTCATCTGCCCTTGATTTTGCTTATGATACTGGTGGCAACTCAAAGGTGGACCAGGTGTTTGATAAATTGCCAGCGACGTATAAAAATGTGGATGCCTTGGCATTCACGGACTCGCCTCATCTTGGGAATGTAAAGTCAGTTCAGTAGAGGTAGCGAATTTTGGTATCAACGCCTTTTTCCATTGTTGAAGACTTGAAGCTAAGGTGTTCGACGAAATTTCCCACACAACAGTGAGCTCTGAAATCAATGTTCTGAACACTATAGACCACGAGGGAGAAAACTTTGCAACTACAGTAGCCAAGGTGGTCGACCATAACTTCAGCGAAGACGTCAACTTGCAAACCAATGTGCCTACTGCGGTGTTAGTTCATACGAAAAAATCTAATATTGAGGGGAGGAGAATCCACGAGATAATGTCATTTTGTTTGTCAAATGTCCTAAATAGGATTCATCAGATTCTCTGGTTCCTTTTCCTACCCAATGTACCGTAATGTCAAAGGTGAGTTTGCGAATCGTTGCAATCGAATATTCATCTGGTGTCTTATGGCATTACACTATTCCTTGTTTGCATAATTCTCTTGAAGATATGTGTGAGGGTGAACAAACTAGGTGACTTTAGTTTACACAATATCAATTGGGTTGATACTAGGTAGGAGTGCAATCTTCCTAGTTTCTTGTTGTCTAACTTGACAGGGTGTGCTAATGAGGAGAAAATACAGGAAGTACTCCAGTCTAACTTGACAGGGTGTGCTAGTGAGGAGAAAATACAGGAAGTACGAAACAAAGATTTTTTTGTGCCTTCAATTCCCATTCACCAGGTAATTGTGTCCTCAACTTCACGGAGCCACTTAAAATCTTACACCTTCACTGGACTTTCACCGTGCTATATCTTGTGTGGCCTGCTGGTTTAATCTTTCTGTTGCTCTCAACAAGGGAAGCGTGACGAGACTCCAAATCAAATCCAATGCTGAGAGAAAGGACAGCCTGGTGACTTCTACCCTTGCTCAAACAATGGTACGTAAAAGTTGTTTAATGTATTAGAAATCAGAATCTTCGCCTTCAATCTCTGTTCATCAATTTAGTTTCTTAAATGTATGCACTGCTAGCATCACCCTATCATTTTCTTACTGTTGGTATCTATCTGTAGGTTACATCGGAGAATTTGAGTATGTCGATGATCATAGGTCCGGAAAGATTGTTGTCGAACTGAATGGAAGGCTAAACAAGTGTGGTGTCATTAGTCCTCGCTTCGATGTTGGAGTCAAGGAGATTGAAGGATGGACTGCTATATTGCTCCCTTCCCGACAGGTATTGTAATTAATATATTCACTTTGTTCCCTTGATCAATATATGGAACTCCATTTCTGGTTATCTCCAAATTGAGCCTTGCTTCTAGCTTCCGAAATGATTGTTGGGGTGAATGTCAAGTCATGGTCATATTAGCTTGTGAAATAGACATTATTAATTTTTGATTCCTTCTTTGCCGAATCATGAATTGGCTTGCTATATGGGAGTTTAACCAATGTTTCATTGTGAAATTTGAAAAAAGTAGTTTTGTTTCAAAGGAAGAAAATGATATTTGAAAATTATTGCTTCTTCTTAAGCAGTAAAAATCTTGAGTACTTATCTGTAATGCTTACAAGACCCATCCATCCAAAGGAGCAAGCGCTCTTTGTAGATGCTAACAGTTGAGGCTCTCCTGTAAAGGAAGCATTCCTGTCTATCCAAAGGAGAAATTTTGTGTCCTATGGCTTGGCTAACAGAGTCTCTGCTGTCCATGAGAAGTGTGTTTCTTTGTGGATTCATATGTAGTTGATACTTGATACTAAGCAAATGAAATTGCAGATATTTTCTGCGATCACAGATGTAGTATAAGTCTTAGTTGTTAGTCAGTTTTACTCTGTATATTATCTATTTTTATGTTTTGATGTTTACGTATTGACTTCAACTTGCACTTCAACTACCTCAGCTGGTATCATGGACCATGAAGAGGCTAGGAGAAAGAATGTTGGTGGAAAAGTTCTTGGTTTCCTCATGTTGACAAGGATGAAAACTTTGGTTTTGCTGTTTGTTGGCCGACCTTTTTCTGTTTTTCTCGTTACCATCAAATTTATTGAAAATTTTGAGACAATTATCAGATTTTGTTGAAAAAACTTGCTGGTGCTTATTGCCTGTTGAGACAATTGACATCTAAAGTTTGCTGTAGATGTGCATGTTTGTGTTTTTTTACTAGTATAAAAGGCAAGAGAAAGGTCTCTTTTCTTCTAGTCTTGTTAGTTTTTAGAGAGCAAGCATACATGTTAAATTTCTAGTGAGTTTGTGTTTATAATCCCATATTGTGTTCAAGTATAACATTTGCGTAAACAGTGAATTCGATCAACTATTTGGTGTTTTGGGCTAAAATCATCCCTGAAGTATAGCCCAACTATTCTTGTCTGTCATTATGGTCTTTAAAGAAGTATTGTATTTGTAAAGGGCAAATAGAAATAACCATGTTCAAGATCTGCTATGGCAATGTAAAATGTCCCCTACTTATTTGATTGAGGTCTGAAAGAGATTGCGGGCATATTGCATATAAATTTCCAAGTCTCATTGCCTTGTAAAGTAAATTTAGCAACTTATGAATTTTAATGTTCGGTTGTCTATATGTGGAATTAACTCATCGTTCTAATCCTTGTATTTTATTTGTATGGGTAGTTTTCCTGCTGGTGAAAGAGGTAAAGTTGTTGTGGAATATTGTTGAGAAACCTATTGTTTTGTCATTCAACATATGCAGTTTGCCTTGTCTTCAAGTTGGAAACCTATTATTTTGTCATTCAACATATTATTTGCCTATGAAGGTGGGTGTCTTTTTCTCATTGCTAAGTAGCAGAAAAACTCACCATTTTAAAAATAAATAAATGAAAGCAGCTGAATAACAAGGGGAAAAACTGGTAAACCAATAACAACAATTTAGTAAAATAGCACCTTATTTATTTTTTGTAGTTATTGCTCTCAATTAATTTTATCTAGTTATGTAGCTGACGTATGATTCAAACATTACCAATCTTCTATGCAAAACTAGTAGATTTATCTAAATAAGAGAAGTCTTCCGTTTCTATAAAAAAAAATTATATTTGATCAATGAAACAGAAAAAACAAAGATAGATATGAACGCAACAAGAATTTAAAAAAAAAAAAACTTCTAAAATCATATATAGAAAAATGTTAGTTGTAAGTTTATAACTTATAAGTAATATATAGGAAGCTCAAAATGATTTTACGCTTATGACCTTTGTGTCTAATTTTTAATAACCTGCTCAAATTCAATCTAATTAACCCGTTTATTTGACTTCTATCTAAATTGAGAGAAAATCAATTAGGGATTTGGGGAAATCACATGCTTGACACATATTTTTATTTCAACTGTTAATTTTTAACAAAAGTTAACATAAGGATGTTTATTGCAAAGTTTAGAATAATTAAAGGATGTTTTTTGTTTACAATTATACCATAAGGATGTACCATAAGTTTAAGCTATACTTGAGGTATGATTTTAGCCCAAAATGTAAAGATCACATTACAAAATTGACATAGTGAAAGAGAATTTTCTTAAGAGGTATTTGGTTATTAGGTCTTATATCTCAGTTGTTTAAACTAGAGGGAAATTTTTGAAGAGAAAAATCAATTTTTTTTATGAGTAATTAATTTTGCTTCTTCAATTAAATATGTAACATAGGCTACTTATATTAGCAATATCTCATATAGACGCGACAACTTATAATTTATACTATTTTTTTATAGTTTTTTTTGAATGTTTTAACTTTTAATTTTGAAATATTACTTATTTGGTTCTTATTTTTTTATTTTTGCTTTTTCCTACTTATGGGTGTAATCAATATGATAGTGATAACAATATAGTATAATTGTTTGTTTTCATACGAGGAGAAATTTTATTGTATTTAGTTTTTATTTTATTTCTCTTCTTTTTTCTAAAAAGTGATACCTTAATGGTCTTACATAATGTGATAAATATCTAAAATCAATCATCCACTATCATTTATTTTTTGTAGTTATTGCTCTCAATTAATTTTATCTAGATATGTAGCTGACGTGTTATTCAAGCATTACCAATCTTCTATGCAAAACTAGTAAATTTATCTAAATAAGAGAATTTTTTTGTTTCTATAAAAAAAAATTATATTTGATCAATGAAACGAAAAGGCAAAGATAGATATGAGCACAACAAGAATTTAAAAAAAAAAAAAACTTTTAAAATCATATATAGAAAAATGTAAGCTGTAAGTTTATAACTTATAAGTATTATATGCAGCTCAAAATGATTTTACGCTTATGGCCTTTGCGTCTAATTTTTAATAATCTGCTCAAATTCAATCTAGTTAACCCGTTTATTTGACTTCTATCCAAATTGAGAAGAATTTAAGTTTTGTGCATATGAATAGATAGAGCTCTATTCCCCTTTCTCCTCTATATATATTTCCCCACTTCATTTTTTAGTGAAATGTGTGAGACAAATGTTCCTTCTTTTAATCTATCATAAAGATTCTAAATTGACTCCAGAATAATTACATTCTTCAAAAGATAGGACCCTTCTTCATCTTTTTCTCAAAAATTTCGACTCCTATAACTCTTTAGACAAGAAAGATGACATTCCAAAAATAGGCCATGAAAGCCAACATTACCACTGTTCATGGCACTTTCGTTCCATCACATTACTCAGGCTTTTCCTTTTTCAAAGCCTCATGCCTATATTTCCATCATTTTAGGTATATAAGTTAAATAATATTCGAATAATTTAATTTTAAGTAATATCTTTCAAAATTTCAAGTCTTTTACTAACATTTAATTCTTCACAATTTCACCAGGTGAATGGTGGAAGAAGGATGTCAAGGAGGTCTTCCTTGAATATATTAACTCAGGCGGTGACATAAAATCGGACGCTTTCACTATCAATGGACAACCTGATGACTTCTACCCTTATTCAAACAATGGTATGTATAAGTCCTCCAGTTCAATTTATTTATATCAAACTTAATTAATCTATTAAAAATCAAAATCTTCATATTCGATCTCTTTTGAGCATTTTAAGGGCTAATTAGACTTTTATAATAAAAGAAAGATGTATTAACTGTTACTAGGTTGTAATTGTATTGAAATTTAAAAAAGAAAAATTCTTTTAATTTTTCAACGAATTTCACTTGGATCAGTTGTAGCGTTGTATAATTTGAAAACAAACTCATGTGTTATGTGTTAATTATTCCTCATCGACTAAATGTTAATGGATTTATAAGATAAATTAGTTCTCCTATCTATAAGATTAGTTTTTTAGGTTGGACTCTTCTGTTTGATTTCTAACATTGTTTTTTTTTTCGATTCTGTCCATATGGGCCAACAAGATTTTACTTTTTATTTTCTCGAGTTATTTGTTGAACTCATTTTAATGTTCTTTTATTAATTAAATTGGACAGGAACTTTTAGGATAGTAGTGGATACGGGGAAGAAATATCTTCTCAGAATTGTGAACGATACAATCTGTAAAAAACTTTACTTTGGGATCACAAGGCACAACTTAACTGTAATTGCGATGGATGGAAGTCCTATAACAAAACCATTTACAACAGACTACGTCAAATTGAGTGTAAAACACTCGATTGACTGCATATTCGAGGCAAACCAACATCCAGATTATTATTATTATATGGTTGTTGTAACGAATATTAGCGAGATGTATGACACAAATAAAATTACAACCGCCATTATAGAATACCAAGGGAATTACATACCCTCTTCACCACCTCTTCTTCCCAACTTTTCCTCCAACTACGATAAAAGTTCTAGTAGGAATTATTTATATGTAATAATGACTTTTGTAATTTTGGGTTTATTTTTTTGTACGACATTCGTTGTTTGATATAGGCAGACTAATAGGCCACATAGAAGCGCAATGGTCACTCTCATGTAAATTGTAGTACTTATAATAAAGTTATATATTTATGCTTATATTTGAAATTACAAATTGTACCCCCAACAACATGTCAACATCATCTATATGTATTTTGTATGTTGTGTATATGTAAACTTATGTCCAACGATACATAAGATATGCAATCACATACACTCAATCGACATATACACATTTCTCGTATAGTGAATCGAATTGAGGTTCAGGATACTTGTAACAAACTCAATAATAACCAAGGGAACTTTTGTAGTATTGCAATCACTGACTGGAATTACAAGAAAATAACAACTGGTAAGGAAGAACAATTAAGAAGAAGAAGATAGAGATGAGATACAAAAGAAGATAAAAGATGAGAGTAACAGACAACTTCAATCACAATTTGCATAAGTCCAATTTGCTCTCCCAAGTCGTATTTATCAACCCGAATCCCAAACATAGTCTGGCCCAATTGCTTGTTCTCAGCCCAATAGGTCTTGCCAGCCCAACAACTATTTGTGTGATCTTGGTATTCCTATTGGGTTGGACTTGGTTCATAACAATACTCTTGTCCTCAATAAGAACCTTGTCCTCAAGGTTCGAGTAGAGCCACACGGACAATATAATATTGAATCTTCCAAGACTCAAGTGTGTGTAGTGAGCTGCAATAGTGGTGCGAAGTATAAACCAAACACTGTCAACTTGCAGAATTGAGGAAACAAATTCATTGCCTTCAAAGAATTCCATATTACCAAGAATCATAACAAAGGCCACAACTCTAAACAATTTCATCTGATCTCTTTTGCCAAGCCAAGCAATTTTCAATACCTCTTTTATATTAACAGAATCATGAGCAGAAGTAATACATGCTATTATTTCATAGCAATAAGATTGTTGGAGATAGGAAAATGATTCAGGATCCCTCAATCTACACTTCTTGTTTACCTCCATAGGTGTTTCACAGAGAAAGGAGAGATAATGATGTTTCTGTTGAAGAATTATAGCAAGAAGGGCTTGAGAGCTTGCGAGGAGAGGCAGTCTCATGGCTGCACCGGATGTTTTTCTAAGCTCTGCAAGCTGAATTTGTTGTGCTACAGTGCGCTCTTCAACAAGTTTATGGCCACCGAAATGGGCAAGATAGCACATAAGTCTCGTAGTAGTTATAAACTTCCCCCAACTACTCAAGATAGAATTACTTTTACTCTTCTCGAGCATTGACTTGTGAACAACATAAGCATCAACAATTGAAGCACCTTTCAAAAATTCAAGCTCACTTTCAATCTCTATAGCATAACTAGCTGGTACACCTTGAGCGCCAAAGGAAGCCATGATCTCCTCAAGCGTAGAGAAATTACACAACTCCTGCTCAATCAAGTTTACCATAGTCTTGATGCAGCCTTGTAGACATGCTAAATAAGCAGATACAGCATGCTCAACTATTTTCTTTCGTGAACAGACATCACCTCTTATTGCTGCATACCTTACCTTACTCTTTGGAGCTTGGAGAACAAAAATTAGTTGTGCTAGTAGTTGTTGCAGGAATCGAAATAATTTGGAAAGACATATAATATCCAGAGGTGCAATTGATTGTATCTCTCTCAATGAAACTCTTTGGGAACTGTCCTCAAACACACGGTTCACCTCAGCGCATGTATCATCCACTTTTAATTCCATCACCACCATCTTGTATGCAATTGCCCACTTAGCAAAAGTGTCCCGAGAATTAAAATTCAAAGAGGTAACTGCTGTCAATGCAAAGACAACTAGCAAAATTGGAGAATGCATGCACCTTTGTTGTCCGGGATCCCACACTTGAGTGACGGAGTTAGCATAAACAATGAAGCCAAAAGTACCAGTAGAGCCCAACAATAATGGTCGCTTCGTGTTCACTGTACCTATGAGAGCCTTAAACTTGAAACTTATACCCGGATCCCATATACAAAGATATGTTGCAGTTCCATGAATAGCGGCAATATCACCATGATTAAATAAAAATTGACACAAAATATTGCGAGCACTGAATTCATTACTAAACTTTCCATACTCCACAACAAGCAATCCATCCGAAGGCAAGTTACTTCGTGGACTGCTATCCTCGCTCTCCATAAAAAAATCATCAAGATATAGCTTCTCAATTGTCTCAGGCTCCACGAGAAACTCAGCATGAGACTTGTTGTCAAATGTCTCAAATTCAATTTTCTGCTTACTCAAGCCACGATCCAGAGACTTAGCAGTAACATACCTCTTTGACATATCTTTTGGGGAACCTTCATCGAGCAGTTGGACTTCACTGTGTTTAGGATCTGATGCTTGTTCATCAAGGATTTTGAATGGAGTATCGGGTTGCACCTTTGCGACTACGATGGGGCAGTAACTATGAAAACATTTGTCGAACTCCTTAGGCGACTGAATATGGTTCAAATCAGCTACAACGATAGAGGCGGGAGAAGTTTCTGCCACTTCTTTGGTGAAAACTCCATTAGACATTTCATCGAACACATAATCCACATGACCTGAATGGTCAGGGATAGATGTGTCTAACAGTTCTGGATGACCCTCAATATAATCCACAAGGCTTGAGTTTTCTTCGGTTGAAGGAGACGTCGTCTCTCCGCTACAGACTGTAGGAGTACAAATCCCAGTATCTTCTACTACAACCTGTTGAGATGTAAATGCATATTTGTCCTCGATCTTCTGAAGCAAAACGAGAATACTGGTAATTTGAGCATCCACCCCAGAAGACTCTGTATAGGTTCCTTTCTGAAAACGCAATGCTAATTTTTCCTTGAAATGATTCCAATCAAAAAACTGTTTGTTGCGAAACAACCAACGGAACCACTCGAGGGCCTCACCATCGAGATATAAGGAAGGAAGAGGTAGCCAATATTCCTCAGAGAAGCCTAGAAAAGTGAAATATCGTTCTGCCCTAGAAATCCAGTCCTCTGGATCAGCATTGCCATTAAATCGATCTAAGACGCACTACAAGAAATCTGCCTTTTTGTGGCGGTAGAAGTCGCCACAAAAACTCCAAATGTTGCCACTAAAAGTTTATTGTGGCGACTTACTCTCCGTTGGTAGTTATTCCATAACTAAAAGTTATTTGGGGCGACAAAAGGATGTCGCCACAAAAAACACTCATTTGTGGCGACATAATCCGTCACAATTTGTTAACAAATATGCCACAAAAATAAAATCGCAACACGACTATTTGTTAAGTCGCCACTAAAAACAAGACCTTTAGTGGCGAGATTGTTGCCACAAAAACATATAAACTTTCTGTGGCAACCTTTGTCGCTACTAAACATTAATATCAGTAGCGACTCCTACCGTTGCAAAAAACGATTAACTATTAGTATCACCTTTCATCTCGCTGCTACACACTATTAATTAGCAACGACTTTTTCCGCCACAAAATAAACTAATTATCAGTGGCAACCTTTATGTCAATGCAGAAAGTGATTTTTAGTAGTATCTAAAAATCACCACTAAAATTACTATAGCACTTGTGGCAACATTCATCTCATCACTGAAGAACAATATTTAATGTTTTGAATTAAATTCTCTAAAATCAATACATATATATAGCTATTAAAAACATCTATTTGTATTTCACAAAATTAATACAAAAGGCATTTTCGAGTTAAATATTACAAATACTCCCGGTACTAGAAATTCAACTATACATTATAATATATATATATATATATATATATGTAATAACACGCTTGTAGTTCAGTTATCGTTGTATCCATATACATATGGCCAAAAAGCAAAAACTTTCATTGCACGCCTTAAAACTACTTCTTGATCGTGCCCCATTGTTTAAGAACCTTGTCCCTGAAATTAGAAAAACACACAATCACTTTCTAATTCCCACAGTCAAATGCTAATAATAACAAGAGTAACATAAGACTTTAAAATCAACACCATCATAGTTTCAATACTTTATTTTTTTGTGTATGAAAATATATAATAAGATACAGGCAGTTGTTGTCATTCGAAAACCCACACCAAAAATTTTTAATTGCAACACAACAAGATAATCCTCTATTTAAATCAACAATCAATACTATACATGATATGGACATTAAAATATCTAACACAGTAAGAGAATCTCATTTGTTCTCTTAAGTGCTACATCCATCACAAATTAAATTTCTAATTCTAGTGATGACTTAGAGATCCAGTAATAATAGTGTTATATTATAATAGTGACAGAAATCCAGTTACATTAGTTCATATTGTGTTAAAAAAGAGTAAACACACAGAAGGAAACAAGAATATGTCAAGAGGCTAAATTGATTCCAAGTTAGTCACTTAAGTAACAAGACACAATCTTTTCTAATATTAATAGCAGAGGCAGAACAAGAAACATTTACTCACATTACAAGACAACTTATGAAAAGCTTCATAATACTTTTTCATGCATACACGAGAGAGACTAGAAGACATAATACTTTTTCA
>NW_026022102.1:0-567 GCF_019186545.1 Solanum stenotomum | reverse complement strand
ACCCTAAACATTAGGGATAAACCCCCCACCCTAAGTCTTATGAAACTCAAAGAAGACCAAAACTCTAAGAAATCCTAAATCCTAATAAAACCTAACCCCTAAAAACCTTTAAAACCCTAAAACTAAAAATCCCGAAAACAAACCTTAAAAACCCTAAAAAAATTCTTTAATCTAAAACCCCAAGTCCTAAACCCTTCGAGCTCATATATCGTAAAAACAATAATGATCCTAAAAAATCTTTAACAATCCTAAATTGAGAAAAACTCTTGACCGAATATTTTTTAGAAAAACTTAAGCTCTAAACCCTAACCTAAAAACCCTTAACCAAATACCTAAACTCTTCTTAATAATGCTCAGATTATATCATTGTTCAATATGCTCTATTAAGTTATATATATTTGTTTAGCTTTATCAAGTCATGCATGCTTAGAATCTTTCAACTACTGATACATAGTCTACGCTACATCTTCTCTTAATGTAGGTTCAGGTCCTTAACATTCAGATCACGCGGAGATCGGTTCCCGATCTGTATTCAGGATTATCAGTGGTGAGTTCTCGTTTTTTGAG
>NW_026022101.1:0-651 GCF_019186545.1 Solanum stenotomum | reverse complement strand
TAATTCGAGGTAGCGTCGTTGGATTGAGATCCTGAAGGACTACGACCTCTCTATGCTCTATCATCCGAGCAAGGCGAATGTGGTAGCGGACGCCTTGAGCCGGAAGGCGGTGAGTATGGGTAGTCTAGCCTTCTTATCTGTTGAGGAGCGACCCTTAGCTTTGGACATTCAGTCCTTAGCTAATAGCATGGTTCGGTTGGATATCTCAGATTCTAGACGCGTCTTGGCCTTTATGGGAGTTCAGTCTTCTTTGCTTGATAGGATCCGTGGTTTCCAGTTTGAGGATGATACCTTGGTGGCCCTTAGAGATCGAGTGTTAGCGGGTAATGGTGGTCAGGCTACTTTAGAACCTGATAGAGTGTTGAAATTTGCCGGCCGCATCTGTGTTCCGAGAGTTGGAGATTTCATACAGTTGATACTTTCTGAGGCCCATGAGTCTAGATACTCTATCCATCCGGGCACAGCGAAGATGTATCGTGATTTGAGGCAGCATTACTGGTGGAGTGGCATGAGGAGAGATATTGCTGACTTTGTTTCCCGTTGCTTGTGCTGCCAGCAGGTAAAGGCCGAGCATTTGAGGCCTGGTGGCGAGTTCCAGAGATTACCCATTCCAGAGTGGAAGAGGGAGCGTATCACTATGGACTTTGTTGT
>NW_026022100.1:0-266 GCF_019186545.1 Solanum stenotomum | reverse complement strand
ACTCTACACTTTGGACTCAGAATTATTTTATAATCACCATGTAGGTTGTATGGCTACTCAGATGCTGATTGGGGATGTTGTTCCACAACTAGGAGATCAACTACAACCTATAACATCTACCTAGGTGCAAATTGTATTTCTTGGACCTCCAAGAAACAGACCACAATAGCCCGATTGAGTGCTGAAGNAGTAGCCCGATCGAGTGCTGAAGCTGAGTATAGAGCACTAGCCTCCACTGCCGCAGAAATGACGTGGATTTTGTATCT
>NW_026022099.1:0-1726 GCF_019186545.1 Solanum stenotomum | reverse complement strand
TGTTAGATTACATGTTAGTTGCTTATATGTTTTTACTTTTTTTGTAGCGTGCAACCAAAGAGAATAATGAGGAACCATCAAAGGCTGAAATGTTTATTGCAACTCGTACGAAGAATGGAAAACAAGTTGATCCTGAAACTGAAGTTGTAATAGTAAGTAAATCTTTTGACCATTAATTGCTTTTCAAAGCCCTTGACTTTTCAACTAAGTAATCATGTTTGTACAGTAACTTCAATGTGTTGTTTCTTTCCTGCTTATGACAAGATTCGTGACCTTAATTTAAGGCAGTGTTTGACTTTTAGCTCTCATCTTGCTTTATCAAGACAATTCCTAATGTATTATTTATAGGCTGAACTTCAAAATCGTCAACACTTGGGGGAAACAACAGATGACTCATTTAAGGCAGTGTTTGGAAATGAGCAGCCTGGTCGAGTTCGATGCTATGGTAGATCTGTGACAAGAACTTCTTTAAAAAAAGATGAGGAAATCATCAAAATCAAACAAAAACATGCTGATGAAATCAATTCATTTAAGGAAGAAGTTAAAGAATTGAAGGAAAAAGTGGTTGAATTGAGAAAGTTGGAAGGATTGAAGGAAGAAGTGCAAGAATTGCAACAACTGCGACATCTCATGAAATTGTTGGTAAAAAATAATCCTGGACTAAACCTTGAGGATGCAGAAGGGTTTATCGGATCTAACCAACCATCTCCGGTTGATTCTAGTAGTGCACGGGCTACAAGAGGCCAAAATCTTCCACGTTCCTCTGGATCAACTCATGGCCCGACTCTTGGAAAGGTATTATCGGTTTGACTATATTTAGGTACTAAATACTAAGATATGTACAGTCTTTTTCATTTATGCAGCGTTCTTATCTTTTGCATTATGTTTCTTCAAGTTTGTTCTATATTTCTGCATTTATGTAATCAATACCACATATTTCTGCATTTATGTAATCAATACCACATATTTCTACATTTGTGTGCTACATTTTAGCATTATTTTCATGTGTTTCTGCATATCTATGATTTACTGCCTCCCACATCATAATGAGATTGTAGATTAATATTATATTTTTGTATAATTTCAGTTTCACATATTATTGAATTATAGTTTTACATTTTGTAAGTATACTTACTTTCTATCGAATCAAGTGTCAATTTCACTTTTAACCTGTAGGAAACTTATGGCGATGCAATTGGAAATGGTGGCCGAAAGTTGAGTTGATTCGGTTGACCAATTTTATCCATTTATGATCTAATATTATTCATGATACTATATGAATAGTTTGGATGTTTTAAATTTTATTAAAAGTACTATAGCACACTTTGAAGTAGTTTGCATTACTAACTGTTGATGTTGAATATTAGAATATTTCAAAGTTTTTGTATTGCATGTGAAGATATTTTTGGTTCTCTAGTATTTAATGTGATACTTTATATTTCTTATTTAAAAAGTGGTTTCAAGATACATATTATAATAATAATTTTTTTTTAAATACTGTTATTATATTTTAATTTTTAATTAGAAAATCGTGGCTTAGCTTGTATAAATGTGGCCACATAGATATAGGCATAACTACCTTCACCAACATTTTTATAGTGTGGCTGAATGTTGAAAAACAAGCAACAAGTTTAAAGTGTTGCCTATAAAGAATGAAATGTGACACTTCAAAAGTGTTGTTTTAAAGCACAAAAGTGAGCCCGTAGATGGTATATAGAAGCGTTGT
>NW_026022098.1:0-287 GCF_019186545.1 Solanum stenotomum | reverse complement strand
ATGAAAAAAATAAAAGAAAATTCAGACTCGGGCGATGGGTTCCTCACATAGATCTCGAAAAAATACGAGGTTTCAAAAAAAAGATTGCGTCGAACGGACGTTCGAGCCGAAAGTTACGGCCGTTTGAAATTCAGCATCTTAAAGGTGGAAGGTGGCTTTGAATTTAGGAAACTTCAAACGGCCATAACTCGGGCCTCGGGTGTCCGTTTCAGGCGATTTTTTTTTTGAATCCGCGTATTTTTTCGAAATCTACGCAACTAAACTGCCTAGAGGCGGTTTGCGCGTGC
>NW_026022097.1:0-7500 GCF_019186545.1 Solanum stenotomum | reverse complement strand
TGCAGCAAAAAAATTCCATGTCAAGGAATTTTATTAGAGAATGTGAAATTGTTAGGAGGAAATGGTGAAACTCCAAATGCTATTTGGGGAAATATTAACAATCTTACATGCAGCAACGTTTTACCAGAATGTAAAAAAACTCAAAAAATTGTATAATGAAGTTGATAGTGTTAATTAATTTTTAATAGGATATTGTATAGATTAGTAGGTCATATACATAGACAAATTAAGTGTTAGAATACATAATTAGCAAATGATTTGTGATAAATGATATTCTTTGTACACATGAAATAAATATATTGTTATGATATGATATTTCTTTTTAAGTATTTCTCATTATTTAAAGTATAAACTATAGGAACCACATATTATAAGTACTAAATAACATCCTATCCCTTCTAGTTTTCTATTTACCAAAAATCCCTTTAAAATGATGTTTGCGGGATACATAGAGTTGTGCATGGGATACATTAGGTTTGATACATTCCACATAGCGGGATATATAGCGTTGTGCATGGGATACATTAGGTTTGATACATTCCACATAGCGGGATACATAGCGTTGTGCACGGGATACATAGTGTTGTGCACGGGATACATAGCGCTGTGCACGGGATACATAGCGTTGTGCACATGATACATAGCGTTTGATACATTCCACATAGCGGGATACATAGCGTGTGCACGGGATACATGCGGGATACATAGGTAAAATAAGGGATTTTTGAAATTTTTGAAATAAGTAGGGATAAATGGATATTAAGGTAAGTAAAGGAGTGTAGTTAAGTAATTTGTCCAATAAAAAAAGCATCAACTTTCTACTTTTTAGTTAAAGAAAAAGAAATATAGAAATATGATTTATCAATATTCTTTAAATTTGATGTTTGGTACGTATATCTAATTTGAAAGGTAAAAACTTTATATATACTAAGTGTGATTTCATTTTCAGATTTCAGAATATCTCATAAAATTTTAGATATTCATAAAGAGATCATGAAGACATCAAATTTTTCTTTCTCAAAGAAATCTCGAATAGCTCATAAATTTTTAGATATTTTTAAAGATTAAAATCTCGAATAAATTTTTAGGTGTTCACAAAGATAGTATGAAGACGTTAGTAATTTTGAATCTCTTAAACTTTTGGGATATTCATAAAGATATCAAACTATATCACTTTTCTTAATAATCAAATATTTCAAGAAAATCAATAAATACGTCACTAACAACGCTTAAATCACAGGAAAATTTTAAAAGAAAAAAAGATGGCAGAGATAATTACAAATTCAATATTTTCTCAATGACCCAACAAACTACTAACCCAAAAAAAGAAAAATCACAAAAAAATTATTTTAAAAAAAAGTGGGCCCAATGGGTTGTCTGTTTAATTTGTTCCACCGTTTGACGTGTCAATGCTAGCAAAGACCCATACTTCCGTATAATAATACCAACAAAACATGATGCTAATAGCATGCATCAGTTTTGGCCACGGAAATTTCCTAAAATTAATTGTGGTTCTTCTCAGAAAACTGATGTTAAAAAAGTCCGTAGGATAACTCGATGCAATAAACTTTGCTATCTAGATATAAAGTTCAAAAAATAAGATTATATTTAACATGTTATACTCAACTCTATCCTACATTTCTGTGAGCAACTATTTTTTACACATAAAAATAAACAAACAGCATCTTGTACAGTAAGATGACACAGGAACAAAAAACATTTCCTAATACTTTAAACATAAAAAGCAACCTAAAGATGAAAAGTGAGAGAAGAGATGTAATTTCATTAGGTTATAGGATATACGTCGATTTTATTAGGCTATTTTCAAAAGATTCACGATTCAAGCAGATGTAAAGAAGACATAGCAAATAATAACGAAAACAGAAGTGAAATTAGTAAGAAATAGTTACCATGGTAAGGTAGGATGAGAATAGGTATCATCGACATGTTGTTGCAAGCAGGTTTCATTTGGATTAAACCAGGGAGGGAATTCCATGACTTCATCAAATGGATAACATCCATAATCCTCAGCAATGTTCTTCTCATCAGGTCCAATTTCCATAGCCTTCAAGAACTTGAACCACCAAGCTGAAGTTGCCAAATTGAGTGTGTCATTCCACTCCATCTCATGTTGTTTCCCTACTGATCTGATCTCTTCCATTTCTTGGTCATCCATTGATGGATGCAACCTTGAATTCACCATTTCACCAATAGGACCAACCCCTTCTCCCACATAATGGAATTCATCTGAAGAAGATGATGATGAAAAGATTGAATTTTTATTGCTGATGCTACTACAATAAGGGGTTGCATCTAAATTGTTGAAATCATGGAAATTGAGATTCAATCCTAATGTTTGGTTGGGAAGTGGAAAATTCATGTTGTCTTGGAAAGGTAATTGGGAACCAAAGGATGAAACAGGGCAAGAATAAGGATATTGAGGAAGACATGGGAAGGTTGAATTGGAGAAATTTTCCATGTTGTAACATGGTAAGTTATTAGCCATAGTGTTGGAAGCATAAATCCTGGGGTTTCTCCGGGATTTTGGCTTCCCTTGTTCTTCCCCTAAAGATTCCTGAGGCCAAGTCTGCAACGACTGTGGCTCAGTGTGAGATTGTTGTTGTTGTTGCTGTTGTTTCATAGACGCTCTATGAAACTTAAGGGCAGTGACAATCTCACGCCGAGCCTCGGCCATATTTAAAAGCCTTTCTTGATAAGGCCTACTAGTGTGGAGTCTCCTCCTCACTTGTTTCTTTTTAATCTGTGGTGGTGCTGCTGGCTGTGGTGATGAAAATTGTGTATCACTACACAAAGTATCATCAAGTTTTGTTGAATTCTCTAGTGAATCATCATGGTCTTTAGGATTCAAGGGATCTTTGGTTCTTGAAGAAGTTAACTGTTTGACTAGGCTTCTAATATAGGCACCAGAGAGATGAGGCTCTTGTTTTAGTTTATCAACCTTTGCTACTTCCATAACTCCTCCTTGCTTTGGTGAAGATCTTCCCCTCATCTTTTACTCAAATGGCTTTGCTTTTCTCTCTTTTTGGGATCTTTTTTAGGATGGAAATGGAGGTCAATATAGCAAGAAAGTCGGTCTAAAGAAACATGTCATTCATTTTCTGAGGAGCCAAAGTACACACTATGCAGAGGAGAGGCAGAGGTTAGGAAGGTCTCTTAGGTGCATATAAATAGCTAGAGACAGTCTAGGGTTTTTAAATACTTTTGGAGTTTTCCCATTTTTCTACTATTCTTTTGTTAGTCTTAGATGGGGGTAGTTAGGAAGAGTTTCATAACAGATTTTACTCTACAAAATGACAGTTACATGTGTAAGCACCCTTCTCCTTTTTTTAATAGGATCAAGTTAAAGGAGGTATGAGACATAATCTTCCATAATAGTTGGAGGATCCACTATAACAACATCAAGTGTAGCCCGATGCACAAAGCATCCATATTAGTAGGGTCCGAGGAAGAACCACACCACATCGGGTGTGATGTAGACAACCTACCCTAATGCAAGCATTAGTGGTTGCTTTCACAACTCGAACCTGTAACCTATAGGTCACACAAAGACAACTTTACCTATAAATAAATTTGAGTATTGAGCCAAATCAAGTTGAGTCGAGTTAAGCCTATCAAACTTGCTATGGTAACAAGTTAAATCGACTCCGAGGTGAGCCCAACTATGAGTCCATACTTTGAATCCATCTGTTCATTTTTACTTATTTTGGATAAATTAATCTCATTCCATAAATAACACACAAAGTTGGTGTTATGACTGATTCAACCACATCTATCACTTAAGTTGTCAAAGTCAAATTTCAAACCTTTTGTTCTAAGCATAGTTTTCAAAAAGATATGCCAAACTAGAGAACAAATCAAATTCATCATCAAAGCCAACAATTTGACTAGTGTCCATTACACTCAGCCAAATCAAGATTAGAGAAACTCCAAAGTGTGAAATAATGGACTTTCACAGGATTCATGTACATTGATGACTTCGGTGGTGCATAATAGTCTGTCTATGACACTAAGGCATGTTCATGTGACCTTTTGGTTAGGCTAGAAAAGTCTCATTATGTATATGCGGTGTTCAAAAAATAAAACGACTAAAGAAACAAGAAATGAAAACACAATTGGGAGAAAAAAGAAAAACAGTCTCAAACCAACCAGACTTAGTTCAAGGGGCAAAGGTCGAGGGACTTGTGATTTAGGCCACTGGCTCGAGCCTTGTAGTATACGAACTAAGCCTGATTTTTAAGTGGAAAAGGGTAAAAGAGTGAATCCATTATTTCCGAGTTTCAAAGGATGCTATTGGTCTTAAGGGTTGCCACCCATCCAAAAGAAAAGGCAGTCCACTAGCCTCCACCATAATTAAGGCCTGCAAAAAGACCTTCAATGCTCAGAAAATCACACATCTTATACTTATCTAACCGTTGACAAAACAATTCTCAGAATTACCTAAGAAATGGTTAAGACAGGACATATCAATCATTCAACTAGAGAAAGAATCAGGGTAGGGACGTTTGGTAAAGTGTATTAGAATAATACTAAATAGGATGTAGTATTAATTATGTTGGGATTAGTAATTCAGGAATGTGTTATGCTGAGATTAGATATGTTGGAATCATTTCTTATTCATTGTTTGATTTGGTGTATTGCGGACAATTTTGTTTTTAATCATGCATATTACTATGACCCTTGTATTACTAATATCATGATTTGTTATGTATTGGTTACACTCTATGATACTGAACATGGTGTATAACTAATATTCTATCAAATAAAGAATTAAATAATACCATATCTAATATGTATATTAGATTCTCTCATACATCCTACCAAATGATTTGTATCTCTAAACTGCTTGTCTCTTCATTTCCATAAAGCACTAGGACTGTAGCAAAATGTTCATTTTCTTTTTTCATTTCCAACAATTAAAATTAAGGAAAATAGACACACATACGTCAAGGCAGAAAAACAGAGTTGATCTATATATTCTATACATATCTTGTACAAGATATAGATGTATGTAATAATCCTCAATTACAAACTGATTAATTCATTCTATTTCATGCACAAAAGGGCAAAGATAACTTCATGACATGGCCCTGAACCTCTCAAGTCATCAATTTCATAGCCAATCACTACTGTAGTTATCAGATATATATCAACACAAAATTTATTCTAAAAAGTATTTTAAGCAGTTAAGATTTTTGTTATTTTAGTACTGCTAAATCAAAATAGAATGGTTGAAATAGAGAAGTAGTACTAAGGTGTTAAGTGAAAGAAGGATCCCTATCAAATTGAAAGGTAACTTGTAAATTAATTGTAAGACTAGCAATGTTATATAAAAGAGTAAATGCTAGTTTCTAAAGTCCGATATATCTGCAAGATGAATGTTGTAGAGATGCGGTTACTAAAATGGATGTGTAATCATACTAGACTAGAAAAATTAAAAAATAACTACATCAAAAGTTACATATCGAGTATAAATGAGAAAAAGACCAATTTAAACAGTTTAGGCATGTCTTGTGTCAATCACCATATGGATCATTTGTAGGTGTGAAATCATGGTGATTAAAAGTATTAAAAGAGAACGAGGTACACCTAAATTGCATGGAAGAAAACGTCTTGAAATTCATGCAAACCTAGCGATGAATAGAGAGGTGAAATCAATTAGTTGGGAATATGTTTTAGCATGTTAATACGTTTACTTTTAAGTCTTTATCTTTTCTAGGTGTCTGAAATTTCTATGCTCGTAGAACAACACGATCAACGAGAAATCATATAGCCGACCCCAGATTTTTACATTAGATTGAGGCATTTAGTTGTTGTGGTTGAAGACTTTTGATACTTGTTCCATTTTTCAATTGATTGAACAAGAGGGTAATTTAGGCATATTAGTTTCTGATGGTTTTGAAGCAATGCTAGTAAGTTGGTACCATGGGACCAGGATCAAAACGTCAGCAGAAGGCCTACAGAAACTGACAGGAGAATCTCCATACTATTGTAACAATTTTTCTTTGTATAAACAATTGTATGTGAGAATAATAATAATATTTGTTTAATAAAATCCAATATTTATGTACAAATTGTTGATAATATTTGTTTAATAAAATCCAATATTTATGTACAAATTGTTGATATGACTAGTGTCTGTTACTTAAAACAGAGAACTTGGACCTTTTGGAAAGGCTATCTATACACACACAGCCTGTTAAAGACAGAAATGTTCCATACCTCCCCCTTCCTTTTCTTTCATATATATTTCTGCTTTTCTTCCAAACAGTTTCTATTTAATTTCTAATGCTACTTGGACCTGCCAGTGGCATGGAGTCTTTTTCAAGATTAGAGTAACAGCAAATAGGTAAAATGGATTAGCGGAGAGTCTATCAAAAACAATTTCTTTGTCTTCACAAGGTAGGGGTATAATTACGTACACACGAGATTCCACTTATAAAATTACACGGAGTAATGTGTTGTAGTTATAATAAAGAATCACCACTAGAAAGAGGGTCATTAAATAACATAGCCCAACTATCAAAGGGTAACTAAACTATCAAAGGACTAGAATGACAAACTTGGAAACTATAATTCAAATTCAACTAGAAACGGTGGTAGGTGAATTCTCCCATTTGCCCAAATTTTGTGTAAAGAATTACCATAAAGTTGTGTCTACGAGTGACAAAAGAGCGGGCCAGATAGAAAATGGGTTGAACAAAAACAGATAAAATATTCAATCAGACTCTATTTATCACAGATAGAAAATGAGTTAATCAATGGATAATATAAATTTGATCCATTTTTTAAGAATCGAATATCCAACTCGTATCTGATGGATCGGATTGGATGGGGTTACTCGTTCTTTTTAACCACTTTACCAGCCCTAGTTGTACTGGTGAATTGACTCAGACACCAACGTTATCAAAAAAAAAAAATTACATCCTCTAATGTCTATTCACTACCAAAGGCCTACAATTTAGAATATTACTGAATAAAATAATTTCAATTAATTGCACTTAAGGGTGTAGCTTAGTGATCAATGAATTTTGAGAATTATGAAGTTTCAGATTTAAATTCTAGTAGAGATAAAAATCCTAGGTGATTTCTTTTCATCTGTAACTTTGGTGGGTAGAGTTACCTGATACATGATGATGTTGGTGGAAAATGGTAGATATCCCGTGAAATTAGTCGAAATGAATGTAAGTTAACTCAATCACTGCAATTATAAAAAAAGTAATTTCTGTCAAACTATAAGCTTCAAATTGATCAAAACTTGTCTAATTAATAATAAGTTCAATTAATCTCCAGGTTTTGGTTCACCGGTAAGAGTGTATTGATAAAAATGTTGTCTAATTAATAATTAATAATAAATTCAATAAATCGTCAGACTTTGGTTCAGTGATAAGAGTGCACTTAGTACGTAGATTAGACGCTCATCACGAGTTTGAATCCTATTACAAACAAAAACTTGATATTTAGGCGTGGAAAAGTAGAAGG
>NW_026022096.1:0-241 GCF_019186545.1 Solanum stenotomum | reverse complement strand
TGTTACAAGAACGCTCAAATTAGTTCATTAGAAAGTTAATGTACCTTTGACAGCTTAAGTTTTTAGATGAGATAGTCACATAGTTCAACATGGTAACAGAGCAGACAAAAATCCTGAAAGCATGCACATGCTTGACTCTTTCTAACAGCTTAAACTTTTAGATAAGATGGTCACACAAACCTTGACAACCTGGACTAAGATAAGGATTTCCACCATATCCTTCCTCACAAATGCAACGATA
>NW_026022095.1:0-681 GCF_019186545.1 Solanum stenotomum | reverse complement strand
TATGATGCCCACCAACTGGCGATGAATGACATGCTTCAAGTACACTCAACATCTCAACCTCAGGCACACATCGACGAATAATTCCATCAGCACAACTACGATACAAATAAGCTTCATCCCAAAAGAATTTCTTCACATCATGCATAAACTTTTTCCTTTGGTGAAAAGACAAATCGGGTGGAACAATATCGTTTGCCAAATAATTAGCAAAGTTTGCAAACCAAGGAATCAAATCATTAGAAGCGGCCAATACGTGTTCGTCTGGAAAAACATCATTAATTTCAGCCCTATCTCCAAGCTTTAGCATAGCCTCCTCCTCTAATCTGGACAAGTGGTCGGCAACTTGATTTTTGGTCCCTTTTTAAATCAAACTCTTGCAGCAACAATACCCATCTAATCAATCGTGGTTTTGCATCCTTTTTCGCCATCAAATACCTCAATGCAGAATGGTCAGTATGCACAATGACCTTAGTACCAAGCAAGTAGGAACGAATTTTTCGAATGCAAAAACCACCGCAAGAAGTTCTTGTTCGGTTACAGTATAATTCTTCTGGGCCACATTTAGAGCTTTGCTAGCATAGTAAATAGGGTGAAGAATTTTCTCGCGCCTTTGACCCAATACTACACCAAGCGCTACTCCACTCGCATTGCATATTACCTCAAACGGTTGTCCCCAATCCG
>NW_026022094.1:0-8698 GCF_019186545.1 Solanum stenotomum | reverse complement strand
GAACATCTTGCATAGACAATACAAGTTGCGTTATAGATCTACTCATATGGTATATAAAAAAAAAATCACCTCTTCTGTTGTGCCTCGAAAGAATCTCATAGTTGCTACATATTTTTTTTCAGATCTCACCAACTTTTTCTATATCGTGCTTGATTAAGGGCATAAAATGTCCTTGATGAAGCCACTATCTTTGGATCTTGTCTCACATTGTAAGACAGGGGAATCAAGCAGCTTAGACACTTCCCATCCTTTGTCAACTTGTGAGTGGTTTCTTCAAGAACAAAACACTTCACAACACATGTATAGGCAGAACAACACCTCAAGGGAACTTGTTATTCAGTCCCTTAATACAAATGACCCATCTTTGGGAATGATTGACAGAAGTCATTTTCTGAGCTCCTTGTCCTGGTCAAGTCCCACATGGGAAGGAGATAATTTGGCTTGGGCGACTAAAAAGTTGTGTGTCCTCTCTTAACCCATGATGTGTCTTTTTAGGAATACCCCAAAGTCCAAACCACTGATTCAGACAAGAAAGTACTTTTACAAAGAGTCGTGGACTGATCCATTTGTCGATAGTCCTTGTATAGAAACCGTTGCTGGAATTTACAGTTAAAAATGTTCCATTCTTGTATTACTAAAAGCTGCAGGAAATTCAATGACAAATAAAAAAAAGGGGGTTCATACTACTGAGGATTGATGGACTTTTCCCTTTTCTAATCCTTTTAGTGATCATCGTCAAGAGATCCAGCTTTACATCACAATAAGTGTAATCAAACCACTATATCAACCTACGGTACTAACTCATCTGAATCACTACCTCCTTGATGTATTAACACCAATTTTATCCATGCTCAATTGTCTAAAGAAAAAAATATCTCTACAAGAACAAATGACGTAAGACTTCAAACTAGATAAATCTCAAACTCAGCAAGAATAAGCAAGAAATATCTGACTTCCAATATAACAGGCATTAAGCACCGGATCTTATGAATGAAACCGTACTAAATGGCCCTCTCAAGTATTTCATTTAATTCCTCAGAGAAGTTACACAGTAAAAAGTGGCTGGCACTTCAATTGCAGCAGCAATATATAATACTAAAAATGAGATAGATTCCAATATTGCGAGCATTTAACACACACACACATAGATATGTATCTATGTATGTAAACACACACATTTTCATACAATTCCTCAATCAAAACTTATTTAAAGTTGCTCTACACATACTTTGTATGAATTCTGCTCAATTCACAACCATTCATTCCAATAACCAAATAACATACCTTTCAAGGCAAACAAAATTACTGACTAATCAAAAAAATAATCCGGAAAATGAATTAGACTTAGATGAAGAACCTCTTCAAATACCTTAGCATAGTAATCTTTCCAGACACGGCGAGCGATCTGATGACCTCCTAAATCAAATGCTTTGAATTTGATTTTTCCAATACTGAGTTCTTCCGATGTCGGATACTGAGTCGGCTGATGCTGAACTAATCTCTCGTCTTTGAGCATGTGAAGAAGAGTAGTCTTTCCGGCATTATCAAGGCCGAGAAAGAGGATCTTAGCTTCCTTCTGCCATAACCCTAGAGAAGCCAAAACGCCATAGAACCAATCCAAGAGAAACATCGTTCTTTTGTTTGCCGATTGGTATGGGGATCCCGATCTCAGTTATAGTTAGTTTTATTGTTTTCCACCAGATCTGGGATCTACCCTAATGCGCCAAGACTCTTCTTCACGTGTTATATTTTCTTTTCTTTTTTCTCTAAAACTAAAAAGTTTAATTTTACCTCAGTCCTCGGGATAAGTATTGTTTGTCGTCAGTCCTCGGTAGTTGTGTTGAAAGACAAATTTGTACTATGCTCTGACGGACAAAACTATACGCCCTCCATTCTAGAATAAACCAACGAAACGTTTTTTCAATGTTTCAAAATTTAAAAAATATATTAATCAAAATTAACCTTTCTTTAATGAAATCTTCTACTTGCTATTGGATCGAACCAATGGATTGTACATAGGCTCTCACATCTAGTGTCTTATGTGAAATTAAAAATATCTTTTAAAAATACGTTTTATAAAAGTGATATTCAAACTAATTATATATGTTGTACTAGATAGAGCATTGGTTGATGATGAACTCACACGTCTAGATATAAAAATAATGAAAATGAAGATGTTGAGATGTGTGTGTGAAGAAACAAGGAGAGATGTGATTGGAAAAAATATCGGGAATAGTGTGAGAGTGGCCTCTCTGGTAGGCAAGATAAAGGAGGTAGGGCTGAGATGGATTAGACATATGAAAAGGAGATGCATAGATGCCCTGGTGAATAAGTGTGAAAAGTTGATTCTGGTATTTGAGGAAAGGTAGAAGTAGGCCAAAAAAGTATTGAAGAAAGATGATTAAATAGGACATGGCATAGTTGCAACTTACCATTGACAAAAACCTAAATAGAAAGATATAGATCTCGAAGACTAGAATAGAATATTGGTAGGTAGTCGAACATTGCTTAATTTCCTTATCAATATTATTGTTGTTGTTACTTCCACTAGTTTATTCTTCAATTTAGTAATATTTTGTAGCACTCCAAAAAATCGAGTTAGATTTGAATTGTCAAATTTAGTATGATCAAATTTGAGCGATAAATTACAAGTGCATATGTTAAAGTTAATATTTTAGCATTTATTAGAATTCAGATGTACAAAAAGATTGGAGTTGAGGTAGATTGGGCATATAAGTATTGAATTTTGAAGACTCGGAGGTTGAGATATGAAATAACATATTGATTGCATGATATATATATATATAAGGAAAATTGTATATAATAGCAAACTATTAATTCAAATTAAATGCTATAAATATAGTTTGATTTAATTGTACCTCATAGCAAACTGTTGCTATTTTACCTCTCTCCTGGTGAATCTCGCTCGCCACTCTCGTTCTCTCCCTCGCCTCTCTCGTTTTTTATACACACGCAAGTGTATAAAGTGCATTTGTATTTGTGTAAAGCGAGAGAAAATTGTATATATACATATATTTTCGTTCCCCTCTCCCAGATCTCGCTCTCTCACTTTATACAAAAAACGCAAATTGTATAAAATGGGTTTGTGTTTGTATAAAGCGAGAGAAAATTGTATATATACATATATTTTCGTTCCCCTCTCTCCCCTCTCCCAAATCTCGCTCGCCACTCTCCCAGATCTTGCTCTCTCACTCGCCTCTCTCACTTTATACAAAAACCCAAATGTATAAANACATATATATTTGTTCCCCTCTCCCAGATCTCGCTCTCTCACTCGCCTCTCTCACTTTATACAAAAACGCAAATGTATAAAATGCTTGAAAATTGTATATATACATATATATTTGTTCCCCTCTCCCAGATCTCGCTGGCCACTTTCCCAGATCTCGCTCGCTCACTCGCCTCTCTCACTTTATACAATTGATCTTTTTGTATATGTATACCAAAGCTGATTATACAACTGCTTTCTTTTGTATATGTATAGCTAAATATACATATTTATGTTTGCTATGGAGCGCAATTATGTAAACTTTGCTATAGCATACAAATATGAATTTTGTGTTTGCCATATTTTAGAAAGTTGCTCATATATATATATATGCAATATACATGACAGTCGTATGTTGGACCCTAACATTTAAGATTATAAAGATTATTGAGTTCAATAGGCGAAGATCCAATACATCTGTATATTTGACTTAATTTTCCCCACAAACATCAGAACACTAAAGTAAAAGAAAAGAAAATCTCAAAATTACAAAAATATACACAGATATACATGGTGCATATCCATATATATTAATGTGTATATTCTCTGTTATCAGTTTAATCCATCTATCTATATATATATATATATTCGATATACACTGATATACAATGTAAAATTCGCTCATATCTTCTGTATATATTTATGGAAAATTTGGTCGAAGAAGAAGAAGAAAAACATGGGAGAGGGAGTGAAGAAGAGAAGGCAACCAGGATGGTTAATAGAAAACAGTTAGTATGGAACGAGGAATATTATATACTTATCTATATAGTGTAGTTATATACTTTTTAAACGTGTAAATCAAGTAATAAAGAAAATATATGGCTATTTTTTAAAGTGATTTTATTTGGATTGTACTCGATATCATAGTCTATATACCTAATTTTTAAGGAAAATGGTCTGAAAAATACTCTTACTTTGGCCGAAATTTATGTTATGATACCAAACTTTCTAGAGGACCTTTTACCACCTGTACTATTTAATGGTGTATTTTAAAGATATATATGTGCCCGCGTGGACACGTTAATATTTATAATTATGAAATATTTATGATGTCCACGTGGGCATATATATACCTTTAAAATACACTATTAAATAGCGCAGGGGGGTAAAAGGTCATTTCCAAAGTTTGGTATCGTTACAACAATTTCAGTCAAAGTTCGAATATATTTCAGACTTTTTTCCTTAATTTTTATTGAGAAACTTATGTAAAATTTCCAGTGAATTAAATTTCTTACACAAAAAAAGATCCCTTCTTTTTAAACTAAAAATGGCCTGAATTGGCCATAGTTTGTATCAAATATAGTCGCTTGGCTATTTGGTTTACCACTGGCAAAGTTAATTTAACCATTTTATTTTTTATTGTTTAAAAAGTAATTTTTATCTGTGCTATATTTTTCTTTTAAAAAAAATGTTTAAATGTTTTTTGTTGCTCTTTTCTTAAGAATTTTTTTCCTTTTTTTAATTGTTTCACTTCTTTTGTGTAAAAAATGAATACTTATGTCGTTTTTTTTATCATTTTTTGTTTATTCTTTTATTTATTAAGATGAAAATGCATGATAGTCAAATAAATATCTATTTCAATACATTATATAATTGTTTATATAATATCGATGCATGATTATGCACCATTTATATAATATCGATATATTACATTTCTATTTATACAATATTGATACACGTTTATATAATATTTATATAATATTGATACATGCTTATACGTCATTTATACAATGTTAATACATTACATAATTATCTATACAAAATTGATACATGTTTACACACATTTTCGTTTTCTTTTCCCATTTATACAATATTGATACACATAACTACTTTTTTTTTTCTGTATATTAATGAAATTTGTCCCTTTTTATTTTCTCCATCTTTGTCCATACATCAGTTACCGGACCTAGGTGTGCAGTTAGTACTAGTAGTTCTAAATCGGAGAGGTAAATAGACAATTATATCTTTAAACGATCTTGAACAATTCTTGTATTTTAAGTTAATTTTTGAAATTAAGTTAGTCTAAAGGCCCATTTTCTTATCAATATTAAGAGGGTCCTTTATACATGTTTTTAATTTGCACATCTCAACTTCCACGGATCTAAATGTAAGCACTAAGCAACTCTTATATAGATATAGAGTTTCCCAATTCTCTACTGAAATAAAATGGTTATGACTAAGCGTATATGCACTCTTCTTTTTCATTTCATCGAAATAAATCAAAGATTAATAAATTATCTTATCAAGGATAAAATGAGAAATTTAAAATTAACTTATTTCTAAATATATGTGTTTACAACAAATTTTAAGTATATGGAAAATAAATCAATCATAAATAAAACATGAATAAACAAGAATATTTTATTAAAATAATAGTGAGGGTAGTTGATTCGAGGACCGATAGTAACGTATTTTTTAAACTAGGATGATTTCGATTTGATTTTCATAATTCAAGGGTTGTTAGTGGTATTTCTAGAATTAAAGATTAATGAGATATTCGAGATCTTGATCTTTATAAATACCCAAGAGTTATATGATATTTTTGAGATTTATTCGATCTCTATTATATTTCATGAATTTGCGGAATATTCGAGATATCTGAGAGAATATAATAACCTTTACATAAGCATAAGCTAGAGTTTACAGTAAATATCCTCCTGAAATAGAACTCGTATTGTAGAATCCTATAAAATTTCAATATCTAAAAGAATATAATATCTATATCATTTTGTTAAGAACATTCCCAGAAAGCCCCAGCCAGGTAAGTGCTGGCTATGATAACATTATTGCAAATTGAAAGTCATGTAATATTATATTCCAGCTTGCTCACTCGTTGGCACGAACTCCATTATATTACTACAAAAGATTGTCTTCTTTTACAACAATATTCCAAAAAGTAAAGTTTGAGTATTGCCTTGATTACAATATTCATAAAAGTCACTTTCCAATTTGCCGGTATTTCATTAATTAGTACGAGGAGGATAAATTTTCTTTTCATACTAATATACTAACACAAAATGGAGAAGTGGTATAGTATCATGACAAATACTTTTGTACTTCTTTACAAACTTAATTTTAGTTTGAGATAAAAGAAAAATACCCCTAAACCATAACCAAAATTTCAAAGACACATCTTAATTAAGCTAAAGTCCTATTACTCCCAAACTTCTTTTTTTTTTTTTTTTTGTAATTTTATACATTTTTTTGGCTTGCGTGGCATCCAAACATTTCCCACACGTCTCAACTACGTGGAGTCGCGGACAGTCAGAGTATAAAAACGTGGACTCACGGACAGTGGTGGATCTAGAATTTTAAGTGCTTTGAAAGTGGCCGAGTCAAAAATATAAAAAAGACACGTTACAGTGAGATTTGAACTCAGGCTCAACAACACTAAAAGAGTATTAAGTACCCACAAAAGAGCCAATGGACCAATCAAATCATTTGTTCATTGGGTGCTCTATGTTAATTTTATGCAAATACCTCTTAATTTCTACATGAATATATATATTCCGAGGCAAGGTTAATGGGTGCTCGAGCACCCGGCGGATTCTATGTGTGTCCGGCCCTGATCACAGAATGTGTCACGTAAACCAAAAGGTGTATAAAATTACAAACAAAAACAAAAAATTCAGGGTAGTAGGACTTTAGTTTAGTTAAGATGTGTCTTTGAGATTTCGATTATAGTCTAGAAGATACTTGTGTCTTATCCCTTTTAATTTTATATTATTTTTATAAAAGATTTTCATCTTTATACGTAAAAAAATTGAAATATTAATTTATTTTATTCAATTAGTAAGAAAGTTAATATGATCACCCAAATTTTAAGAATTGTCTTCAAATTTTACCTTTGTTTCATTTATGACAAAAAATATCACGTACTATTTTCCTCAAAAAAAAAAAAATCAAATACATCGAAACTCTCATTGTTTCCTAGTTGGCACACTATATTATTAAGCCTAGTTTTTATAATAATAGACTACTCTTTAGTAGGATATCGTCTACCCCATTTTGCATTATTCAAGTTATAAGTTTGATCAAGGGCCGCTAAAGGGCAAGTCAAGTGAACTTAATGGCTTAGGCTCCAAAAGTCATAAAGCTACAAAATAATATTATGTACTCCAATAATATATATTTCTCCGATTTACTTATCAAATTTTGACTTGACATAACTATTAAGAAAATGATAATAATTTAATAAATTTATTATTTTATTCCTATTAATTGATAGAGTCCTAGATATATTTACTCAGTATAATTTTAAAGATATCAATTCAATGTAAATAGATTGAGGATATATATAAGAAGAAAAAGAAGATTGTACTTTTTTATTAGCCAAAACTAACAAATAAAAAATAGAAATCAAATTACTTAATATTTAACGAGTAAAAGTGAATTTCTCTCTCTCTCTTTAATTTAGTTGAGATTGAGCAGGTAAGTTTATAATTTATTGTATTTTTTTTCTCTCTCTCATAATTAATCTATTTACTTAATTCCATCTTTAGTTCTACATCATTTATATAATATAATGTACATTTACTGTTTCTTATTTATGATTTTTTTTTAATTAACTATGTCCTTATCTTGTTTGATTGATCCATAAATAAGGAAAAAGTTATTTGTGTCTCACTTAATTAAACGATTTTAAGGGCCTCTACATATGGTTTGGATAAGCGCACATGGACATGTCAACTTTTTTCACTCAATCACCTTGAGTAGCATCTCAAATAAAATGGGAAAATTGGACGTCTTTATTGAGAGAAAAGAATAAGACTATAACCAAATTAAAATTTTTATTATTATTATTATTGATTTATAGTTTAACTATAATAAGAAAATGTTCACAAAAAATATGATTTTTCTAACAATTTAACGTGACAGAATGATAATTAGCTTTAAATAATGTTCATAATAGAAAGTACTAACATGTGTATTGAAAGATAAAGAGCAAATATAGTAATCAGTAAGGTACTGATTTGTACCCACACCAACTTTTACATTAGGTTGGATTTTTATCCTCCTAAGTCCCTTGTCTTACAATATTTGTAAATTGTAACTATAGATACATAAGAATGAAATGTCACATTCTTCATTTGGCTCTGGGGACAAAAGGTTTATATACTACTCCATATACTTGATTTTTTTGATAATACAAAGGTTGGGGCAGTACCTTAACCCCCACAACGGGCTGAGGCAACATATACTTAGGGGTTCATCCAAACCCCCTTCAACGGAAAATATTACTATTTATATAAGGTTAAAATTATTTTTTAGATAGGTATAATAGATGTCGAACCCCTTTCCACTAATTCGTGTGCTTACTTCTCAGATTCTAAACTCCCTTATTAAAAAAATTTGGCTTCGCCACTGACTCCCACCATTAGTGGACTTTTGAAAATAAAATAAAAACTT
>NW_026022093.1:0-291 GCF_019186545.1 Solanum stenotomum | reverse complement strand
GGGCTGTATTCCATTTACCAGAGTAAAATTGGACTATATAGTGTCTCTTAGTATCAGGACAATATTGAGTAAGAACTCCACCATAACCAATGTCTGAAGCATCAGTCTCAACTGACTTTTCCCAATTTGGATTGGCTAAAGTGAGACAGGGAAGATTTTTAACCTTCTCTTTAATCCTTTTAATGGCTTTAGTATGGTCATCTGACCAGGCCTTAGGATTCTTTTTTAATCTATCGTATATAATAGCTGTATCTTTAGCCAAGTCCTTTATGAAAGGGGCTACATAATTAA
>NW_026022092.1:0-535 GCF_019186545.1 Solanum stenotomum | reverse complement strand
TAGGGTTATCGATAGAACGATTCATTCGCTTATTTTTAAAAAAATGATATCATTCAATTTTTGGGCTATTTTATAATGTATAACCAAAATTAAAATTTTAAAAGCATCCCAATCCTAATTTATGTGACAGAAGCAGTACAAAAATTAGTGTTTTTTTTGTTGTCTTGTAGATATTTTAAGTTATTATTTATTGTAAATTATAGTACTTTTTATTAAAGTTTTGAATAACATATGTTACTTTTTATGTTTGAGAGTAAAACAAACTTTTTTTTATATGTCTTTTAATTTTATACTCCGTATGTGTTTTGTCCTTTTCCATTTTCAAAAACTAATACTCTCTCTGTCCCATATTAGATGAGAATCTTACTAAAAATATTTTTTTCATATTATTTGAGCACTTATTAAATTAGGATAGAATTAATTAATTCTTTTCCATTTTACCCCTACAATTAATATGACCATTCCTATATTGTATGTGTATTTTTTATAACTCATTTCAATGTGCACTGATATAAAGCAAAATGGCGAAGTCTTC
>NW_026022091.1:0-339 GCF_019186545.1 Solanum stenotomum | reverse complement strand
GCAAATTCCAGTAGCTAATTTTACTGTTATTACTGTTCACCCGCCTAAAAATTTTTCTAAGTGTTGGACCTTTTTTTTTTAAAAGACTTATGTTATTCCTATATACCATTAGTTCATTCTCATCCCTAAAAACATTTTCCTCTCTACAATCCTCCATTTAAGAAGAAGAAGAAGTGGGAGCTAGGGCTTTGGATTCAAGGCTTTCTTCATCAATTTTCGTGGGAGATCATAGCAAAGGTATGGTGGTCTTGATCCTTGTCTAATTTTCCATTCAAGGAGCCAAATCCAAAGTTACTTCAAAGTATGAAAATTCTAGGTTTTCACTCAATCTCGTGGGTT
>NW_026022090.1:0-614 GCF_019186545.1 Solanum stenotomum | reverse complement strand
AAGTTTGTCTCTGTTTCGTCCTTTATTTTCATTTGCTCCTCATCCTCTTCTTCATCAGACTCTTCATCTTCATCTTCATCTTCATCCTCTGATTCTGCACCCGAATCTCCTTCTTCCTCAGATTCTTCACCAAGTATTGCCTTCTTTAATTCTTCATACTTCCTTTCGTTTTCTAAGAAATTAGGATCCGGCTTGAAAATATCTGAGCACATAGGACAAGCATAAATATCAAAATTCCATATAATTGCTCAACAAACAAAATAGCCATCAAAAGAAACCCATTATAGAACTTCTATAACAAAATCCATCATAAGACGTACCTAAAGCAATTTCTGGATCTATTGTGTCCGAGAGAGAGACTTCATGGGTTAATTGATCTTCCTGCTCAACAAGGTCAAGCTCTGGTCGCACAGCTTGGTAACCCTGCAGAGGATGCATGTAAGCGATCTAACATTTTTTCTTTCTTTTATAAATAATAAAAGAAGGGATCAAATTTTTCTTCTTACTCAGAAAACAATTGAAGACCAAACTCACCTGAAACTTTGCTTTTCGCAATGCAAAGAGGCTTTCAATTAAAAACTGAACCCGTTTATCTATTTCTCCTTCATGAAGTA
>NW_026022089.1:0-674 GCF_019186545.1 Solanum stenotomum | reverse complement strand
ATCTCGAGTTTAGTCATCATATTTGTTCAATAATAGGCGTCGGAATTCATGTTAGTGCTTCTGAGAAAAATGTAAATGTATTAATTCATGTTCTCTGTTAAGAGCTACTGCTTTCAAAGCCTTTTCTTTTCCAGTGGTTTTCTTTTTCGATGGTTCTTTGCTCTCGCTTCGTCGTAGTCAAACGTTTATCGGAGTTCTAATTCGCTAGTAACTTGTTTTTTTTTTATATGGTTTCGAGTCCATTTCAGCATCTACTGTTTTAAAATGAGCTATAAATTTATGAATCTTCTTAGTGTTAATCTTGTTCTGGATTGCCGCATATGCCCTCGTAACTTGTTAATTTCTTAAGTTCATGGGATGTTTAAAGTTTTTTTTTTTTTCGAACTGTTTGAGCTTCTGCCTCTTGTTATGCTCGTTTAGTTTAAGTTGTTCTCATCTAGGTTGGAGTACTGTGTCTTTCCATAAGCATAAAGGAATTTGTTTAGTTTAAACTTAAGGAGTTGTGTAGATTCTTATCATCTTTAGCTCCTAGTTTCATTTGTCATTGTTGTATTGTTGTCCCTAACATTTGTTTCGCCATAATGGAGTATTGTTTTGATCTAAAAAAAAAAATGGAAATAGTTATTGGTTTGCCTCTTCATTGATATTTTTTTTAAGACGGTTTCCAATCAGCT
>NW_026022088.1:0-240 GCF_019186545.1 Solanum stenotomum | reverse complement strand
GCACCAACCTTATCTCCTACTTTGATGCAAGAAGCAATATAGTCTTATATCAACTTTTTTAGATGTTGAGCTTCCTCAGTTGCCTAGCACGAAAAGTTCTAAAATTAGTTATATATAAACTTCAAATCCAAGAATATTAGTTATATATATATATATATATATATATATATTCAAGTTTTAATAAGTTCAAGTTTTCAATTCAAGTTCATATTTAATTTCTAAAATTAATTAGTTATATAT
>NW_026022087.1:0-209 GCF_019186545.1 Solanum stenotomum | reverse complement strand
ATATACAATATTTTTTTCCGATGTTGGACTCCCTGACTATGCCACTGATCACATGATAGTGTAAGTTCATAAGTNATAAGTACAGATATGAAAGGTGGAGTGTATGTAGTCTTATTCTTACTTTATGGTGATAGAAATTCTACGGATCCTCGGCTTGAATAAAGCATATAAAAAATTAAGTATGTAAAGCAAAAATAGTAGTGAAAAGT
>NW_026022086.1:0-618 GCF_019186545.1 Solanum stenotomum | reverse complement strand
GTTCATTGATGAAGTCCTCAAGATATTAACTATCATGGGCGTGAAGTCAGAAGATAAGGCGGAGTTGGCGGCCTACCAACTAAAAGGGGTGGCCCAAATATGGTACAACCAATGGAAGGAAGAGAAGGGGGTAAACTATGTGGTGCATTGGGAAGAGTTCAAAACGGCTTTCCTTAATCGATTCTTTCCTCTTGAACTTAGGGAAGCCAAATTGGTAGAGTTCATGAATTTAAAGTAAGGGTCTATGAGTGTAAGGGAGTATGCTCTCAAATTTAACCAACTTTCAAGATATGCTCCACACTTGGTTGCCGACTCACGGTCTAGAATGAACAAATTCGTGATGGGTGTGTCCGACCTAGTGAGTGAAGAATGCCGGTCCGCAATGTTGATTAGTGACATGGACTTATCCCGCTTGATGGTCTATGCCGAACAAATGGAGGAGGAGAAGTTGAGGAAGAGGAGGGGTCATGAGGCCAAGAGGGCCCGTTTTGAGGGCAAGTTCCAAAGTAGAACGGGAGGCCGGTTTCATCAAGGTCAAGGGTCTTCTCATGCGCTCCATAAGGGGTTTGCCAATGATGTTCCAAGGGCCTAAGGTGTTAGTGGTATGGGTCCTATTGA
>NW_026022085.1:0-271 GCF_019186545.1 Solanum stenotomum | reverse complement strand
TAATGGAAAAATAAAATTCAATGAGGACATGGTTCATCCGACACGTACACGTCATGGGCATCCCGCCTTTCTATGTTCTATAGACTTGTATGTAACTATTGAGAGTGAAGATATTCTACATAATGTGAATATTCCACCCAAAAGTTTGCTTTTAGTTCAAAACGATCAATATGTAGAATCAGAACAAGTAATTGCTGAGATTCGCGCAGGAATATCCACTTTGAATTTTAAAGAGAAGGTTCAAAAACATATTTATTCTGATTCAGACGGA
>NW_026022084.1:0-240 GCF_019186545.1 Solanum stenotomum | reverse complement strand
CTTTCATTGATTGGCTATGTGTGGACGGAGTTCCACGGATATTTATGAGTATGGATTAATTGAGACTCTTTCAGCAGCTACATTGGCACTTATATAGAGCATCCGGTTTGAGGTCCGGCCTCTATTGCCTAAATACTTATATAGAGCATCCGATTTAAGGTCCGGCCTCTATTTCTCAGATACTTATATAGAGCATCCGGTTTAAGGTCCAGCCTCTATTGCTAAATACTTATATAGAGC
>NW_026022083.1:0-2184 GCF_019186545.1 Solanum stenotomum | reverse complement strand
AGTATATGTCAGTACTTGAAAGGTATTGAGCATGCATAATAGAATAAAGCTGAACAATATACATAACTGAACAAAGCATATAACTAAGCAATGATATGAGATAAGCATGATACTATACTGAAAATATTGAACATGAAATGATTGAATGCAATGACGTGGTTTATAACATGCTGACACCAAAATTTGTCTGTAATGGATAGCATGGTCAATGCAATAGATTTTGATTGTAAGGGATCTACTAATAACTGACATAACACCACATAAGCTAAATGTGGAGTCCGATGTATATGCCCCATCGAGAGGACCCAATACACCCTGCCAGAGGTATAGAGGCATGACTGGCGTGATCACTAAAATGTAACGCCCACATAGGGTACTAATAAACCTACTGGGTACGTAGTTCTGGGAATATTCGGGAACGCTGAACCCTAGTCCACTTGGTATTAAGCTACTCCCAATTGATTATGTATTTAACAATTTATGCCTGATTTTTTGTAATACTGAATAGCTCAAAATACTGTCATGCTAACTGAAAATGCAACATTAATGTACTAATAATGAAACATTTGAAACTAAGGCATGTATAAATGAAATAACTGGCCTAGCATGTGTAATTCATGATCTAAAAGAACTATACAACTAGGGTTTTGAAATATGAATGAATATACGCAAAACAATACTAAAATTATGATAATCTGATTTGGATCATTCCAACAGCTAAAAACCCAATAATTTCTAACATTAAAACAACCCTAGGTCTAGATAATATTAAGGGAATCAAGATTCTGACTAAAATCTAGGGACCTAATGGGTGAAAGAAACCCACTAGTGAAATCCACATACTTGGTGACGAATTCTACGGAGAAATCTTTTGATTTTAGGGCTGGAACTGATGAAAACTCATTGTGCTCTTGAACTAGGGCTGCTCGTCTTTCCCTTTGATTTTTACTCTAATTTTTCTTGATTTAGGTGAATAATTGATTAGGGTAAGTTCTAAGTAGTTTACTAGGCTAAAACTGACCAAAACCACGTAGTTTTGGGACCTTGGTCCAGTAGCTACTGATTTCGGGACTCCCTACTATGGTCCACTACACGGACCATGTGAAGGATCACAGACCATGAAGGTCCTTCACCTGGGCTAAGGGCTACACTGGCTCGACTTCATGGAAGCCATCACAGCTTGTCGACAAGACCACGGCCCATGAGGGTCCCAATGGTTTGATGTCTGAGCCCGATGGATTCTGTTTGACTTCCAAGAGTACCAGCACGGCTAGTGAGGTGGTCCACGGCTCGTGAAGGGCTCTGTGGTCCACCCCGACTGGAAGGTAATGGAGTCCATGGGCAGGTCAACGGACCGTGGACCCTATCACTGTCCGTGAACCCTATCGTGGTTCACCGATTTTGGTGATTTTCTATTGCATTTTTTAAGTATGGGTTACGAGGTGTTACAGTAAGCTTACTCAAATTGATAAATAAATTCAACTAAATAATATTTGCATTTCTTTTATCTTCATGTTCACATTTATTATTTCTAATTAGTTGAACTATTGCAAATAGAACAAAGATTCTGCCATTGAGGTTGAAAGATAGTTGTCTTAATTAGTTTTATTTTACTTAACATTTTATTTTATCATTTGATTTCCCGGGATTTTTTGAAGCAAAGAAGACCTCAAATGCTATCTTTCTGCCACATTGCGTTGTAGTTTTGAAAATCCAAATTGAAGAAAATCAAGAATATATGCCACAAGCTTGATACCTTAAAAGGTATGTCACCCACCTAGCTCAATTCTACTGCTACTACCTTCTCTACCTTCATTAGTTAAACACTTCTACTGTAATTAACAATCAACTCATTATTAATATCTGTACAGGTATTTGTCAAGCATGGCGTCACACAATAATACAATGAAAACTGTGAACAAGTAAATGATCGTCAACAATAGAGTCGACATGTATTTTGTCAAACACGACACTGTAACAGTAACTATGAAGTTTCAAATGGCTACCAACGACATAGTAGGCATATGTTAGCCAATTTCGAAGAACCAAATAGCTGTGACGTAGTATTTGGCTGCGTTGCTATTTTGGCATACATAAATAGTATGCATGTATCCACGGGCATCTGTGCACTCATTAATTCTATTTTCTTATTATTTTATCAGAGTTATGGATAATAAGAAACAT
>NW_026022082.1:0-2184 GCF_019186545.1 Solanum stenotomum | reverse complement strand
CTTTAAAATTGGGAACCTACGGGTTTTTTAGATTTTCAATACCCATGTTTCCCTAAGCGACACTTTGTTCCACTCCTTTAATTTATACTTTAAGCGTGATTGCTATAATATATACTTCCTCTACCACCTTAAGGCAGATCGATCTTAAGAAGATCATTGCTTACTCCTCAGTAGCTCATATGAATCTGGTGACTATTGGTATGTTTAGTTGGGCAGCGGCCGTTAGGTCACCTATTTTGAGTTATGGACACACAAGGCCAAAACATATGTATCGGGGGCGCGACCCATCAACCTACTAGAAATGGGGGAGAAAGCATAGCATGTCGCAATAAAAGCTTGATTCGAAAAGTCAATAATAAAGCGCGACCCAAGAACCATGATACGAAAACCAAAGTCAGAATAACGAAGAAAAAGACATTGTGATGTAAGTCTCTTATTCCTTGCATTATAGGTGTTGCTACATCTTGAGATCCTAATTGCCATGGTTCCGCTGCATCACAAGGAGCAATTGTGAGGAATAGCCATTCTAGAACAATCATTTGGTTTGGTTCATTCTTTGACTTCTCTGCTCCCCCCCCAAAAAAAGAGACTGAATTTCTTCCACCTTCCCTGTACGAGTAGTGAAGAAGTATAATAAGAAATCCAAATTTACTTTGGGAGTGTGAGATAGGCAGTCGGGGAGTACGCAGCCGAACAACCGCTAGGGTTTCCAGCAGTGATAGCTGAACTAATCAGATGGGCCACCCCAAACCTGGAGCTGACATTTAAATCGGAAATCAACATCGGGTCCCGACTATCTAAAAAACGCAGACTGAAGTGGAAGACTTTCCTATCGACAATCTTTCTCGGTGCATAAACGAGGCTTATCCTTCGAAGTACCGCATAAGCAAGAAAGCCAATAGACCTTGAATAGCCTGTAAGAAATCATGTACGCAAGTTGGCACAGTGTTTCTGCTTTAAAAAAATTTCGCTCTTTTGATCTGCGCGGTCAAATCGACTCTCCTGCCTGTGTATCCCAAGCCTGGTGACGTTGATCTGTCTGATGGGAGAGATCCACCAATTCCTTTATTTAAATGTGNCCTCTACAGGGGTGGAGTACCCTCTATTCAATATATGATTTCCTGCCCGGAGGGATATGGAAACATTGAATTCGCCAATTTGCGAACTTTTCTTTGATTCTTGACACATGTCATGCTGGATTTGAAGAAATAGAGATGAAAGTCTAATACCGCTAGAGAAAGTTGAATATGAATTAAACCAAAGAGGAGTTTTTGACTCAAAAAGTAGTGGCAAGAAAGGAAGCAGCACACCAGGAGGAATTCCTTCTTTAAATATCCACTCAAGGCCTCATTTCCTTACTCGTTGGTTTTAGTGCTTTATCGAAGGATTGATATAGAGAAAAAATGCCTATATTTCTTATCTAAGCCCACCTACCTTGGGATAAGCGGTTACCAGAAGTTTGAAGTTGACTTTAATGAGCAACACTTCCTCGTAGGGTCACCAAAGCAGGCTCCTTTAGCCGCTTTGACTGTTAGAGCTCACTTCGCACCAACAGAATCGTAAGTTTTCTTCTCCGCCTCAGCTTGAGAGCTCCTTTCTACATCAAGATCTGGCCCTCGATCGACTCTGGATATGGTGCGATTCCTGGCATATGTACACCACAGTAGCTAAGGTAACCCCGTTCTAGCTCGCATTGTATTTGAAGTTGAGGATATCGCTTCTGATGTAGTCAGTGAGAAGCTAAGTTCCGTTTTTAGCTTTAGCAAGCTTGTGACTGCCTGAACAGACTAGTCTACGCTCAGCTAACATTCTGAACTTGTCTCGATACTGACAGTTCAGGGGATAGCAGAGAGAGAAAGGAAAAGAAGTAGTTCCGAAAGGAGACTCCACCTAGCTAGCGCGCTCCTCACCTCAATGCTACACTTCGGCAGCTACGAACTAAGACACTTCAGAAGAAAAGCTACATCCACTACATGTATTCACCCTGATAGGCTAACCCGAGCTTACCGCCCGAACCAGCAAGACTAATGTCTACTTATACATTGAAGAGGTCCACTTCTTAGTGGTGTAGTTATAGGAGGTACCGTAGCTTTAAACTCTTTTTTCGAGATGAGAATCACAGACTTTTTTATTGCCCAAGCAAGGGAATCCATTTTCCTTCGACCTGACTTTCTGAAATGGGAT
>NW_026022081.1:0-541 GCF_019186545.1 Solanum stenotomum | reverse complement strand
GTATATTAAAAGATCCGTTTCGTTTTTCAAAAATACGACTTCATATTCTTGGTTAGGGGGTCAAATTGAGTGGGAAATGGGTCTAACCCAAATTTTAGAGCAACCGTATCAAAATCCGAAATTTCCAAGTGAAGCCTTTTTCGAGGGTCTACTTTGAAGGGTCATATCTCCTACCACACAAATAATTGGGTGGCCCATAATATACCCATGGAAAGACCTTTGAGTTAGCTACCTAAAGCACTTCGTTTCACCTCATTCGGAGTTCGGACGAAGAAGTTATGCCCATTTTCGTAAAGTCTGTCCGGCAGAAAATGCAAATTCCAGTAGCTAATTTTACTGTTCATTACTGTTCACCCGCCTGAAAATTTTTCTAAGTGTTGGACCTTTTTTTTTAAAAGACTTATGTTATTCCTATATACCATTAGTTCATTCCCATCCCTAAAAACATTTTCCTCTCTACAATCCTCCATTTAAGAAGAAGAAGAAGTGGGAGCTAGGGCTTTGGATTCAAGTCTTTCTTCATCAATTTTCGTGAGAGATC
>NW_026022080.1:25051-30850 GCF_019186545.1 Solanum stenotomum | reverse complement strand
AGCTGATACAAGTTAGAGAAATCACTCACGAGATCAGGGTTTGAATCCAGCTAGTGCCTTATTTCGTTGTTTTTATTTTAAGTTTAATTTAGAGCTTATATTTGATCATTAGTAACCAATCGAATACTAAATTATCTGTTAATTATTATTGAAAATTTTGCTAACGGCCTAAATTAAGATAATATTGATGCAGCTCGATAATATTGGAGTATCCAAAGTCTTCAAATCCTGAATTTATCTCCGAGTCCATATGTACTATTTGATTAAGAGTATTAGTTAGTGGCAATATTATCTCTTTATTCAAAATTGAACTCATAGCTACATGTATGTATATATCTTTTTTTTTTACTTTTGTGTTGCAAATAATTGACTTTAGTTCTTTAATGTCTTTTGTTTAAATAGTTCACTTATGAGCGATTTTTTTTTTATTATCTTTTTTTCTCGTTGACTTATAAGTGATTTGCTCACTATTTCTTTTTCCAAAAATCGCTCCACGCTAAGCGAGTTTAAGAGTTATTTTTTTTGTTATTCTCATTGCACACTAAGCGAGTTCTCAACTTCTTTCATTATATGTCCTCATAGTAATCCCGTCATTAATTTTCATTTAGATAACGATAAAAAATTTCTAATAAAATAGAAATCATTTTTATTTCTTAATGTTTTTTATAAATTGAAGTAGGATAAGCTTTTTCTAATGAAAAAATCAAGTGTTTTAAAAAAAGAAATAATATATTTATTTGAAAAGAAAAGACATTTTTGACCTATTAAATAATAATAAGAGCATTTTTAGACCAAACTAGTGAAAACAATGATATTTTTGAACCAAATTATCAACTAAGGACATTTTATCTTTTTCACATAATTTAAGAATATTTAAACACTTTTTCTTCTGTTAATTAAATCATCACAAAATCCCCCCAAAAAAAAGGTCGTCTTCCAACACATTTTTCCACCCAAAAATAGAAAGAAATTAAACATTCAAAATCCAAAATAAAATAAAATAACAGAATGTTGAAATAATCCAACTTGATTAATGTCTTCATCAACTTGACAGCTTCGTCTCCTGTTTAATACAAATATTATTATTTATAGAAAAAAGAAAAAAATGAAGAAAGTTATGTAGGATTGAGATTTACCTTTGCTATTACTATAAAATACGCTTCACGTCTTTTATTCTCTCTGGAATCTCCTTCAGGTTTGGACATTCATAGATATGAAGACCTTTAATGAGAGGCATTGCACTTGTGCCTAAAATCCCATCTTTCTAGGTTTTGAAGATGATCAAGATTAAGGAACTCCAGTTGACTGAAACTATTATCGCTGCACATTATTTCTTTTCCTTCATAAGCTCTAGACAATTGGAGATTCCTTAGGTTTGGCAACATTCCCAAAATAGGCATCGGATCTTCTGTCAGTCCCGAGTTCCTCAAAACCATCATTGTGATGGAATTTGGAAACAGAGGAAGTTTCTCTATTCTCCCAAATAAGAACAATTTCTGGAGCTTTTCACAACAATTAACAAATTCAAGGTCTGGGAATGATTGATGACCTATACAAAACAATCTGAGAGTGCTAAGGTTTTTCAAGCTCCTAATGTTGTTTAGGGAGTAAGATTTGCTAATATCAAACATGCTTAATTCTCGAAGATTGACTAAATCAACAGGGTCTACATCTTTCCACTGATCACAACCAATGCCATCAACAACTTGAAGACTAGTGAGTTTGCTTATACGTACCAGAGGTTCAGAATACGAAGCAACTAAATGTCTTAGATTTATTAGGTCAGCTGTCTCCTGGGGTAGTTTGCAAATGTATCCCACCTCATCGACAACAAGTGACTGTAGATTCTTGAGGTTGCCAATGGAAGACGGAAGATAACGGATACCTCTCAATCTTAAGAACTTGAGGTGGTACAAACTTCCTATGGCATCAGGTACAAGTACAAAATGCCAATTGGCAACATGCATCTCCAAGTACAACACATATAGATGTTGGAACATAATTGACCTCAACCTATTAAAATATGGATCAAAGACCATAATTGACCTCAACTTTAAGTTAGAAAGATCAAGTGAGAGGTACCTTTCTCCTTGACTATGAATGACATGTCTGATACATAGAGAGGATATGGAGTGGCTTTTTTGATCATAAATGTCAAAGAAGTTTACCTCCGATGCCTTTTGTATAGCAAGATCATGGAGTAAATCATGAACCCTACATTCAGTAACTCTTTCCCAAAATGTTCGTGCCACTTGAACCAAGCTTCGTCTTATCAGCTCATTCAAGAAGCCTTCAGCGACATCCTCCATTCTTTCTTCTCCTCCTGGTATGAAACCCTCCGCCATCCACATCCGTATTATGTTATCAGCATCGACCACTTGATCTTCTGGAAAAATACCAAAGCAGAGAAAACACTGCTTGAGCGCAGTTGACAAATCATTGTAGCTTAATGATAGTATGTTAGAGATTTCAATAGATTTATCTTCTTTAATGTTCTTCCAAAGGTGATCTTTCACCTTTTGCCATTCGTTTAGCCCCTTTTTATGCGAAAGTAGTCCGCTCAATACAACAATCGCAAGAGGCAAGCCTCTACACTTTTCCACCATATCCTTAGCTAGACTTTCCATTTCTGGAACCATTGCTCGAACATCAAGTAGTTTCCTACAAAAGAGATCCCAGCTTTCTTCTTGGCTTAGGAAACGAAGTTTATGAACAAAACCTCTTTCGTCTGCTCTTTCAGCGACAGCCTCTTTGCGCGTGGTAATAATGACTCTGCTGCCATTCTTGCTATACGGGAATGCTCTTTTCAAACTCTCCCATGCTTCTCTATGCCATACATCATCAACCACCACAAGGTATTTGCATTCTGTTAATAGCTTACGAAGGTGATTTTCTAGATCTATTTCTGCCATCTTTTCCAACAAATCTAGAGTTTCCTTGGCGCAACCTTGGATGGATTTTATGATAGTCTTAAGAAGATCCATTGTGTTGTACTCTTGAGAAACACATATCCAAGCACGTGTACGGAAGCTATTGACTATATCAGGACTGATATAGAGGTTTCTCGCAAGAGTAGTCTTGCCCAATCCGCCCATGCCATAAATGGAGAGGACGGTTCTACGAGGCTCTGCTTTGAGAAGTTCAGCTAGCAATTTTTCTACAACATCCTGAAAGCCAACAAAAATGTGATCATCATCTATATATGAGGTAGTTCTCCTCAATGTTGCAACCTGATTACTTGGCCCTTCTCCTGAATTATTATTGATATTTGTAATACCATAAGTCTCTCGCTTGCGAGAGATATCTATGATTCGCTGCTTGAGTGATTGAATCTCCTCTGCGACATTGTAGAATTTCTTCTCCTTGCTACAGATGCAAGCACAAGCCTTGAGACGACTAGCACCTTTTCCAGCCTCGAAACTGTAAGTCTCGAGTATAGCAACAGCATCATTAGCAATATTGTTGATTTCAAACACCCATTGTTGAACTCTATGATCTACACATTGTTTTAGTTCTGCATCTTTGAGGAAAGACTGTATGAAGAGTAACTCATTTCGCAGCCATCTAATTTCATCTCTGAGACTTTTACGCAGGGAAACTTTCTGTATTAGGAAATCACCCAATTTTTGAACTGCAAATGACACAAAGGCATCAGCCATATTTTTTATTGAAAAAAAAGAGGGGTAGGTGTATGGAAATTAATATTTTTTGTAAAAGGTAAAGTGTGTATGGAAGCAGTAGATTGAGAGATGAATAATATTGTTATGATGGAATTGAGTATTTAAAGCTTAAAAAATCTGACAGGGGAAAAAGTCTTAAAGTAGAAAGATGATAGAGTTAAGGTTAATGGTAAAGAAAAGTATATATTCTCTACTAACAGCAAGCCTAGAATTTAAAATTGCATCACACAAGTTATGCTCAGTGTATTGGTGAAGCCAAAAGTTGCCGTTCAAGATTTAATATATATGTATGAAAAATAAATTTGTATAATATTTTATATACATAGTACTCCCTCTGTCCCAATTTATGTGACTTACTTTCCTTTTTAGCCAGTTCCAAAAAGAAAATCACATTTCTATATAAAGTAACAATTTAACTATAAAATATCTATTTTACCCTTAATGAAATGATTTACAGCCACACAAATTTTTATCATTAATTTTGGACTACAAGTTTTAAAAGTCTTTCTTTCTTTCTTAAACTTCGTGCCGAGTTAAACTACCTCACATAAAATGGGACGGAGGAAGTATAATTTTTCAACGAAGAATGTCCGACAGAACACCCTGAGCTATATGTGGCTACGCCACTGCTTCATTGACACAAGTTGTGTGTTTAGAGAAGAAATTATGTCCCCCAGGGCAAACAACAACAACAAGTAGGGTCTGGAGAGGGCAAAATGTATGCAGACCGTACCACTACCTCATGGAGGTAAATGTTGTTTCAGAAAGGCCCTCGGTAATAAGTCCCTTGGGGGCAAATATCACGATATTTCTGTACTTTATTTAATAAGAAATACTATCATATTAGATTAAATTTTTAATCAGGACTAGAAGATTTTTAAAATACATGGTTTTTAAATTTTCATGGTATCAATGTGGTTATAAAATCATATTATAAATAGTAAAATGAGAAATTTTAAATTTAGTATGTTCAAATTTCATCTTTAAATACTAGATACCTTTCTTTTCTTTTTAACTATCCTTGTTAGGGGAATCTATAGGAAAAAATATGAACATGACTTCTCAATTTGAAGATGCTTTTTGTAACTTTGAAGAGAAGAAATAAAATATTCGACAATTCAGCACAAATTAATTCGAATTCAGCCTTGGAGGTTATTCCATAAAGGATTTGTAATTTGGGCAAAATTTGAATTTGTTTTGGACTGAATTCTTAATTATAGTTGGTTGAAATTTGTTTTGGTAATATAATCCATGCTTAATTCTGGAAGATTGACTAAATCAACAGGATCAACATCTTTCGACTGATCACAACAGATGCCATCAACAACTTGAAGATAAGCGAGCTTGAATCTACGTACCAAAGGTTCTGGATACCGAGCAACTAAATGTCTTAGATTTATTAGCTCAGCTGTTTCACTGGGTGGTAATTGGTAAAATCCCAATCATGGCCAAATCGAATGATTACAAGCCGTTCTTCTTCAGCAAGAATCCGACATTTTTATCTATTGCTGATTTGATTTTTTATGCTGAAATAAAAAACATTGAAGAAGCTGACAGAGGGTGAGAAACAGAGTGCTGAGAAGAACGGCTTAGGGGTACTCCTGCAAGGGTCTCAAATGTGCTAGTACCCCCTCTTAGGGCTTGTTTCGTTCAAACACGTTATCTCGAAATTAATTATACGGATTGTAACTTAATGTGAGATATAAATAATATCACAATCTCGAAATAACTAAATATCCTACCAAACGAGTCCTTAAGGATGGTCTGCAAGGAGGAATAAAGGAAAACTAATATCGATTATTTGATTAGATATTTAGATGTATGTGTTAGGTAGTCTAAAGATTATTTATTCCAATATATGTACTATATGCAAAAAGTAGACCCACATGGTGCACGTGCACCCGTTAATTTCAAAAAAAAGTTATATATATATATTGAGAAACTAACAGAAAGTAGAATATAATTAACACTGATCCCATACGATGCATAAAAGTGTCCTTGAGTCGCTGGTACGAGCTAGAGAAAGTACTGGCGAGACTAAAGTTTGAATCCAGGTAGTGCCCTATTTCACTCTTTTTATTTTAAATTCAACTTAAAGCTTATATTTGAGTCATTAGTA
>NW_026022080.1:17715-23701 GCF_019186545.1 Solanum stenotomum | reverse complement strand
AGAGGGAGGCACCCCAACCTTCTTGTAATCGCTAATTTCTCAGTTGGAGTGAAATTTTCCCACCATGTCCTCAATTTGTGCGGGAAACCCTCGACCATCCTAACTTTGGGCACTTGGGGGGCTGAACTCATCCTACATTACAAATTGAAATGAAATGAACACATAAATTCCAAACTCACTATGTCAAAATTAGGCTTGGATCTGTCTATCATTATCACGTTGCACAAAACATGCTTGTTGGTCGTTGGGTCGTGAAACCCGTCGACAAAAAGGGTAGATTTCTTAAATGTGGATTCGATACCCGGGATCGATCCACCTAAGGTGAATGCATGCATGACTTAAATTAAGGGGTGGTTTAGCTCTATCTTATGTTTTCTAAGATTTGGCTTACTAGACACAAAGTTCCCGAGTGGACAACTCGAGTGAGAAGGCTACGCGGTCACACAGAAAAAGATCCGGACACCCCGCGCATATGCCAACTCTCCTAAATTTGGGATTTTGAAAGAAATTTGCGGGTGCGCAAAACACACCTCGCGTGTACGTGTGATAATGTGAGTTTTCCAGAATTGGAGGAATTATGATCGGAATGACAATTTATATGAAGAGTAGCAAATAAACAATTTGTATAAAATAGTAACAAATAAGCAGTTTATATCATATAAGCATGATAAGTAAAGCATTTAGGCATTTAAAATGAAACAAACAACAAAAATGAAACAAGCAGGTGTTAAAAACTTAATTATTAACCTAAGTTTGTTATGGTTTAGAACCTAAAGTCCCCAGTGAAGTCGCCAAGCTGTTATACCCCATTTTAACTCAAGGTCAAAACGGTGTAGAACATATTGGTGATTTCCAAATTATTAACTAACTTAAGAAGTCGCCACCTAATTTAATTATGGTGAATTAGGACACCTAAATATTTAACTAAGTAATACTAAAATGACTTCAATTAAATGGTCTACTAAACCTATGTAATTCTAGGTAAGAGTTCTAATTATCCTAAAGGGAAGGTATCAGGCATCCTTTAAAATCTGTAAAAAAAAACAGTTAACCGGCAAAACATAGGTTAATTAATTAAACTAAAAATTAGTGCTAAAGAATTAAAAAAAAACCTGAGTTGGAAAAAAAACATTTTAACATAAAAAAAAAAACTCTTTTATATTTTGAAAGAATGAACTTACATTTTTTCTTTTTCTTTTTTTTTTTTTGAAAATAAAATAAAATAGATAATCATTTGTTTTAAATGACAATTGTTTGTACAAAATTTATTGCTAAAGATCTAAAAATAATAAAAAAGATTTGTGTTTGTAGTAGCACTGTAAGGACTTAAAGCACCTTTCAAGACATTTGCAGTTGAAAAATTTCAACGAAAAAAAGAAAAAAAATTACCAATTTTTAAACAAAGAAAACACTTAAAGATTAAAGGATACATTTAAGATCCTTAAAAATCTTTCTTTTCTTAAAAAAAAACGGTCGATGTTGAAGGCAAAAAAAATAAATAAACAAAAGCTAAAATAGTTGTCTATTAACTAATGCATTTTATTTTTTTTTTACACCTAGACAAGCAATCAAAGTGTAAGAAATATCACATGACACATATATCCACAAATAACATTAACAACAGCAACATAACAACAAATAACTAGGAAATTTGTAAAGGAACATTTTCCAGATTTCCTTGCTACTGGATGAGTCTTGAGGACATGAGAGACACAAAGTAAAAGAGTGGATGCACATTTTCATAGTCTAGCGATAGCATGAGACTATACGGCGGTGAGAGTCTTTCATGAAGACTCCATTTAGCTCCCGAAGTGTTCATGCAAATAAAAGAAGTAAAGAGAATTAGTAAGACAATTAAACCTCGCTCGATATTGAATAAACTAGAAATGTAATTGAGTTAAATAGCATAACGAACATACCATCCAAAACATGAAAACTTGCAAATGCGGAACAAATCTCAAAGAAAACTATTACGACGCCTTTAAAGCACAATAATAATAATAATAATAATAATAATAATAATAATAATAATACACAATCCCTCCTACTTAAGCTACAAACGAACTACTCGTTAAAGACTTGAATTAAAAAAAAAATACTTATGCCATAAGTTTTCAAGATTTATACATGTTGTAATGCTATTACTTAAAAATAAAACAAAATACATATACAATATAATTAACAAAAGAGCACAAAACATAAATTAGTACTTGTATGCAAAAAGTAAGTTGCACAGGAATGTTTACAGTCGTGACTTTTAATAAGGGAGCACCTAGTTGCTAACCTTTTTTTTTATATATATTTATAATTAGAACAGAGACTATTGTCATCGTCGTTAAGCATGTTTGTTATACACAGGAAAATATCAACATTGAAACTTTAACATATAAGCACACAAGATAAATCATTTAACTGGGAATGAAACAGCAACAACACAACTCATATAAATCCAATTATGAAACTAAGTCATTAACAAATATCTAGTTATAGAGCTAACCCATTCTTTAAATTCAAGGTCTAGTAAATGAGGTGAAAACAATTTCTGATCTGTATAAATCTCAAAAAGGGATACAAATCCGTTTTTAACATCAACATATAATAATAGCAAACTAAATAAAATTAGTTCTAGTAGAATTTGAGAGAAATGTAAAACTTATAAGATACATGGTGCGAAGCTACTATAGTGTATCCGTAATTAGAGTTTATATTTTAAGAAAAAAACAATAATAATATGATCTGCACGTTTTTACATAGGAATGCATAGATATATCAAATGATCAGCAACCTGGAGCAAGAGCTGATGCATATATACTATAAACACAACCATCTCCTTTTATTCATAATGTCTAAAACATAAACAAAAACAGAGAAGAAATGAATTTAGATTTTCAAATGAAAAACATAAATATAGTTTCCACATAACTTTGAATATAGCTAAACTAGGCAAGAATTTCTCTACATATAAATTTCTTAGAGTAACATAATGTTTTCCCACAGAAACAAAACAGAGGAAAAAGAAGAGAATGTCACCTGCTATAGGGCAGTGAACGGGGCTGCTGCGATCAAATGTCTATATTCGAACAATGACAAACTCGAACAAGCTTGAAACTTGAGTTTCGGTCGAGATCGAAAGAGGATGTAAAGGCAATATTTTAGAGAAGAAAATAGTAGTTGAAACAGTGCTATGGAGACATAAAAAGGCTTCTAAAGAATGGATGCTGCCAAGGTTTTTATGGAGGCTGAAAAATCTGCCCCAATATGAATGTCAAGACTGCTTATTTATAGGAGAAGAAATGATAGGGTTAGCGATTTTGAGCGGGATTTTTCTAAACTCTAGTCAAGACACCCGTTTGAATTTTTGAACGTTGCGTGAGTTACATGAAAATAGAGCAGTTGAGCCATGTCCATGGCTGACAGGTTTTTTTGTTGTTTTTTTCTAAAAATGGAAGGTGGAAGAGAGACAAGACAAGACAAGATAACTACTGGGTTGAAAATTTTGAAATTATATTTCCCAGGGGATAATGGGCTTTTCAGAGATATTTAGAAGGAAATTATATGGGTTGAAAGATGGTTTGGGCTAATTTGAGGGGTTTTGGGCCGAATTTCTTAGTCTTTTCCTTTCTTCTTTTAAATTATTTTGGGCTTCTTACTTTATAATTAATATAAAAATATACCATAAGATGACAACTAATAATTTACGTAACAAAACATCGCTAATATAAAATATATGTGCAAAATATTGACTTAAATTAATTTAATAAATACGAGACTAGAAATAAGATGACGACAATTGATTATTTAAGAAAAGAGGTATAGAAAGTGATAACAATCATCTCGACAATAAAAGTATAATTTTAAATAGATAAATAGTTGTAATAGTAAAATAGTTGTAAAAAGGATTATCTTATACATTATTAAATTAAAAGCTTGAAAATAATATATCGAAAGAAAGAAAAGTCAAAATTGGGTGTCAACAGAGAGAAATGGGTAAAAAATCCTTATTTTGTCGTGAAATTGTGTGTGGATTACTTGCAGCAAGTAACCCAATGTTGGCCAAACAAAAAATAGAGAAAAGAGCATATAATGCACGTAACAAAGCTCAAGAAGGTGAGTCATCGGTCAGAAAGAGTGCGAGAGTNCCCGAACTTATTTTTTAATTAATTTTCTACCCCTTTTGGTCCTACGTGGCACTATTCTTGTGGGCCCAGCACGCGTTGACAAATTTTTCAAAATAGTGCCACGTAGGACCAAAAGGGGTAGAAAATTAATTAAAAAATAAGTTTGGGGGGTAATAGGACCTTAGTAAAGGTTAGGTGTGTCTCTGGGATTTCGGACATAGGTTGGGGGGGTACTTATGCATTTTCCCAAAAAAAAATAGTATTTTCTTAATTGAAACATGATTAACTTTAAACTTCACAATTTTTTATATTTATGGGCATGTTTAATTTGACTCAACACAAAACAAAGAATTTTGAAACTTATGGTCTTAAATACTTTGTAATATTTCTGTCACTATAAAACTTCTCACTAATGGTAAAATGGAAATTTATGGCTTGATTCTTTTCAAATATAGAATCATGTCATTTATATTTAACAAGATTGCTAATAAAATGGTGTTACATAAAATCGGAAAGAAAGGAGTATCTGACATGTTTAATATCAAAATTTATTTATTTTTCTTTTTAAACACATTGTGAGGTCAAATTTATAGTATAAGGATCATAAAACATGGATTATATATTCCTTATTAGTGCTAATATTTATATTTTTTCAGGAAGATCTATATTATTTTAAACAAATTAAGCAGCATATGGATTTAGAGATTATTCAAAACAAGTTAGAACAAAATGTTTATTCGATCTTGGAAATCGACAGCTTCTTTAGAGATCTATTATTGATTTCCAACAACGCCATTGTTTATTACCCAAATGAAACTCTTCAGTATTCTGTCGCGCTTGAACTCAGAGACATTATTGTGAGAGAAATGGGTAAAAAATCCTTATTTTGTCGTGAAATTGTGTGTGGATTACTTGCAGCAAGTAACCCAATGTTGGCCAAACAAAAAATAGAGAAAAGAGCATATAATGCACGTAACAAAGCTGAAGAAGGTGAGTCATCGGTCAGAAAGAGTGCGAGAGTGAGAAATAAGTTGGCTTGCGAATTCAAGAATGATCCGGATTATAATTACAAAGGGCAACAAAGAAGAACGACAAAGAAAAAATGAGAATATTTTGGGAATAATGAGTGAAGCTTACTAGAAGGTGGTCGAGTTTCTAGGTGAGTTAAATTTTTTTTTGTTTTGTTGTTTTGGTAATATTTCACAGTTTTGTGGTTTGAACGAAAAAAAGTCACAGAATTGTGTTAACACAATTGAGTTGATGTTGTGAACAATTGTTTGGTATGTGATTTGCATCAACCTCTTGTGTTAGCAGAACGGGTGGAGTAAATGTCTTTTGTTTAGTGACTGAATGTGTTCCACCATGGCTATAACTTCTCATTGAAACTCTGTTATTTCACTCATTATTCTACCATTTTATGCCTTGTAACTCATGCAACCTCGCACTAGCCATTAATCTACCCAATTCACTACCCCATAATCTTCCTATTCATTGCAAGGGAGAATTCCTCCAAATAAATAGTGATGGTCTTACTTTGTTTTGGTGTATAAGAAAATATAGACTTCATTAAAGTGAGTGAAAAAAAAAGAAAGTTTGTATTAGTTGAAGGGGGGTGTTCTTTTTATGGAGCTTTAGACTCAATTCTTGTGCAGAGTTTGCTAAGTTGGAGTTTGTGGTTGGGATGTGATGTATCCTAGAGGGGTCAAGTCAAGAGGATTACTGCTAGGCTGGTGAAAAGATTTTTTGTTGCAGGCTTGAATCTCCTTAAAGAGAGCAAGATATCCACACCTCATCCTGAAGATAATTTATTTTCTTCATTTTATTTTCAATTGTAATTTTGTAATTTCACCAACAAAACCTACTTGATT
>NW_026022080.1:0-17398 GCF_019186545.1 Solanum stenotomum | reverse complement strand
TAACTTCAATTTAAACTTGGCACCTAATTGAAGAAAAATTTCGTAACACAAACATTGACTTGGCACAACTAAAATTGTACACCCATCAAAACATTGTTTTCATTTTAGAGTGAAAAGAAGAACTTCCAATGAAGATTGGGGGGTGAGTTTCCTCTTCCTCTGGCCGGAACTTCAAAGAATAATGAGGTTAAATGCTGCAAAAACAGGTAGGTTCTTAGTTTGTTACAATTTTAGGACTTCCATTTTATTTTGATTCTTTGTTGTTTCAAAATTTTGATAGTGACAAAACCAAGATTTTAGACGATCATTGTTTCATGTTTTAATTTTGATGGATTTGTTGTCAAAATCTTGTATAGAAAATTTTCAAAAAGAAAAAAATCTATATTGTTATATATGGTGAAACTTCAAAATTGGGTATCCATTGTTTAGTCTATCTTGACCCAATCCATCTCAACAAAATAANAAAAAAATCTATATTGTTATATATGGTGAAACTTCAAAATTGGGTATCCATTGTTTAGTCTATCTTGATCCAATCCATCTCAACAAAATAACCTTTGGGTGGGCTAATGGCCACCCGAATTACCCCACCTATTCTTCTAGAAGGATGTTGGTTTCAAACCTCGGTAAAAACCTGAGGAGTACTCCATGCTAATGTGCCTTGGATGATCCACATCTCAGGGTCAGGATCAGGCGCCGATGAGCACGTTGAACTATCTATGCATTGAGAGCCATTTATTTATTGACTCATCCATATTGATGTACCTAAATTCGCCCAACACACTTATTTGATACCTTATTGATTAGATCGTCTTGACCCAATCCATCTCAAAAGAAGTACCCATTGGGTGAGTTAACGATTCAACCATTTATTAACTCAATCATCTTGACCCATGCAGATTAAGCTCAACCCACTCATTTGACACCCGTAAGTTTTGAATGAAGCTATGAAACTGTAGTCGATTTAGATGAGTGAGCTACCGAAGTTAACTAAATTGTATTTTGTCACAATGAATGGTTTTCAAGTGTGTTAACATTTTGACTCTTTTGACGGATTTGCACAAATAAAATCTTTGTATGTTGTTATTTCAATTAAGATCTAATTAGGAAAAATAGTGCAAAAATAATTGTTTTGTCATAAACAGGAGAAAATTCTTGTTGGGTGCCAAGACTTTTAATTTGATATTGGCCAAGACTTCATCAGCACCAAGTTATGGTGATTTTAATAAAAGTTGGTCATAAATTGTGACTAATTTCCTTACAAAAAAATTATGATGATCGTCAGGATTTTGGCCACAAACCTGGATAAATCACCATAATCATTTCAGCATTAAAATATCATATTGATTGATTTATCTCTTGATATCTTTGGGATTTTTCTGAAGGAAGTGGAACTGACACACCCCTACTAGTATTTTTGAGCTCTTTCCATTTAAACTTAGTAGTTTCAAGAAAATCAAATTATTTTCTTTCTATTAAACTAAAACTATGCTCTTGATGACTTATTGATTAATGTGTGTGTAGAACTTTCCCATCCCATTTCAATGAAATGTTTTTTTCTTTACTAATCGTGAACAGCTTGGTTCAAGGGATTTAAATCTCTCTTTTCGAAAGAGTTGAACATGGTGAAGTTTGGCATTTTACCTAAACAACTTTGTGATGAATTAACCGATTATGGTCTAACAAATGATGAACCTGTAGAAGTGGTAACTATGAAAAAGAAGAGTCGTGAGGCACGCTATATTAGCAATTTGCAATTCTATTTTATCCATTAATATTTTCTCAAATTTATTTTTAAGGTTAGTTAATATTTCTCTTTCTTGACCTTTATAGTAAGATTGTAACTTAAAGAACTCTCAACTGCCATTCCTTTATATTCCATTGTGTTAACCTAGGAATTCTTCCTTTTTGCTCCCATTCTTTGTCCTCAATTAATTGAAAGTTCTTATTTCTCGAGTTATCCCGATATGTTGTCTGTATGTGAAGCATCTCACCTATATTTCTATGCACTTTTCAATATTTTATTGTTAAAACGATATTGTGAAATCACTTTGACCATACAAATAAATAAATTCTTCAAAATTTACTTCATCTCCATTAAAGACTCACTACTCTTCACTTGCATTACAATTTTCTTACTTAAATAGTTTTGCCTATAAAAGTAAGATACACCAATATTGAAGATGGAAGTGTAGTTAAGGTAAGAGTTCTCCATATTCCCTTTGGCTAATCATGAAAGAGAATGTGGACCATTTTTCTGGAGATGATAATATTGTGCTCTCCTGATTTGATACGCATAATTCCTTTTCGTAGCTGCAACAAAAAAAAAAGGTCGAAGTTATAATCGATAAATAGGAGACCTCACATCGATCTATCATCTTCATGTACTTTTACTTGTTCACTCATTCTTCATGCAAGCGATTCAAACCAAAGGGAGGATTTTCTACTTTTAAGTCTGTGACATAAGTAATTGAACATGAGAAGGGTTTCAATGTTTACTAGATTTCTCTACTATAGAAGTCTAATGGTTAGGGGATGTCAATTCTTTAGATTTTCTTTATTACTGTGTATGAGAGTTTGATATCTAAAGAGTAAATCATCCTTAATCATTGTGTATGAGAGTTCATTGAGAGAATCATCAAATTCAATTTCATATTATTCTCAAATTGAGAACGGGATATACTCTACTAGAACAAAATCGTCATATCATATCATAACATAATATAACACAATACTGAACAAAAATCAAAAGTTGAGTTACTAAAATACCTTTGATGTATGTCTTTTTTATTTTCATAAACCAAATTAAGAGGTAATTAAAAAAAATGAATAGAGAAAAAGAACAGTTACAACGAAGAGGAAATACCAAAAATTGCATTTTTCCTTCATATATATATATATATACACACACATCAATTCTTCTGCAGGATCATACAATATATAAGCATTTGTTATCCAAGAAAGAAGTAATTTAATAGAATGGGCATTCATCAATTTTAGCTTGTACTTTTAACAAATTTTGTTACGAATTTACAACATTAATATAATTTATATCGTATATACTAAACAAAGGTGTATACAAATTACAGAAAAGTCATGGTGTCCTATACAAAGCTGTATAATAATTCTAGACCACTGTCAATATAAGCTTTCAAAAGGAATGTATGTGCTTCACTTTTTCAATAATCTACTTCACCTTCTTCAATGGTTCTTTGTGCAAATAGGATGGATCGTCTAGCTTTGAAGCCAAGCTCCGATCCCCAAGAAAAGCACGAAATGAATCTGCAACTGAATTTGACAGAGAACTGAGATTATATCCCCCTTCTAAGAAAAACACGCAACGTCCCCCACACAAATCTTTTTCAAGTTGCTTAATGCTGGAGGCTAAAATGTAATATGTTCCTGTTGTGAACTGTAAGCTGGCAAGTGGATCCAACAGATGGGCATCATACTTGAAAATTTTAGACGACACGTTAGTTCAATTACGTTAGATAAGAAATCAGAAAGTCCTATCTTTATGTTTTAACATCCTTTTCTGCTAACAACATTTCAAGACCAGAAACGGAATATATGAGGCATGATAGTAGTGAATAGACCAAATATTCCGCCCTCATTACATTTCTAGTTTAGCAGAAAACACAAGCATAATACATGATCCATTATTCACGTCAAAAGAAAAAGGAACCACACAGTAGCAGAACAGTAAGAAAAGTAAAAGGAACTGACTTTAAGTCATATGTTTCGTTTTATATTCCGAATGTTGAGACTATCTTGACAGACAAGAAAATTACCCAGCTGAAACAAGGATTATATCTGGCTTGAACCTTTGAGCACATGGTACAATAACTTCATCAAAAACTGTTCGCATTGCTGTATCACCTGATCCTCCAGGTAAAGGGAGATTTAGTGTTGATCCTTCACCATTTCCACTACCAATTTGATCTATCTTACCAGTCCCTAGATAACTTCCAGCCTACATCGATCCAAGGATAAGTGAGCATGACTGATAAAATCCATGCAATTGGTAAGTTACAGACTGTATTAATTCTACACATCAAGGTGCATAGCTGGCATATAATGACAGAAATCCTGTTTTCCTCTAAACACAATGTTTGAATGAGGTGAAACGAGGAACGCATCAGCAGGGGTGAAGGTTGTTTCCTTGTAATGTAGTAGGTAAAAGAAGATAACAATATCATACCCAGTGTGATTCCACAAGTGGGGTCTGGATAAGGTAGGATATAGGCAGACCTCACCCCTACCTTTTGTGGGGTAGAGAGGTTGTTTCCAATAAACCCTTGGCTCTAAAGAAAAGAGAATAATCTGATTGCATGGTAGCACAAAAATATGACAGCAAAATAACAAGATACAAGGCAAATAAAGCAACAGATAGTACTACACATTGAAGAAAAGAAACAGTGCGATTACTAAATAATGCTACTAATAAGGAGAAGCGGAGAGGAGGTTTGCCCCATGCCTCTCCCACACAAAGTATGACAACATTCGGCTACCTACCATACCAACCTTCTAGCCTAATCCTCGCCCTCCACATTTTCTTATCTAGGGTCCTGTCTACGGTAAGCTAAAGCTGGCACATGTCATGTCTAATCATCTCCCCCTATCTAATAACAACATACAAGGCAAATGAAGATAAGAAACTACACGATTACTAAATAATACTATAATATGGAGAAGCGGAGAAGGGCTAGCTCCATGCCTCTCCCACACAATGTTACAACACTCAGCTACCTACTAACCTTCTAGTCTGATCCTCTCTCTCAACATCTTCTTATCTAGCGTCATGTCCTCAGTAAGCTGAAGTTGCCACATGTCCTATCCAATCACCTCTCCCTAGTTCTTCTTCGGCCTATACCTCTATTTTTCCCAACTCTTGTTATAGTCAACTTCTCACTTTTTTTTACTAGCACATATTGCTTGCAACTATAGCATTGAATACGCTCACATCCCTACCATATCTTCTTCCTTGAGCAGCAAATGCAACAATCTGAACATTTTCTTGCTTGAAAACGTTTTGTGTGAGAAGACATTGCTCTACACAAAGTAATTCCCTAAAACAGATATCCAAGGAGGGAGACAGATCACGATTTATCAAGTTAGAGCAAACACTCAAAATCAAATCGCAATTTCATCAAAAAAAAAAGTTGGTCTCGCTTGCTTTGCTTGTATTATAGAAAGAGATTCAACACGTATTTCAACATAAAAAATATTAGTAACTTTAGCCCGAAGTTTTGAACTCCAGAAAAATAATCCTCAATAGAAAGACTTTGTTAAGAGTAAATAGCAATTTCATGCTTTAACTGAAAGTGTCTTATGCTATTGTCATGGTTGTAAACCTTAGATAAATAATCTTATATGGCCTTTGCAGTCTTATATATCCTAAGATTAAGGACAATAAGAGGGGAATTGACCCTAAATTCCATGTCATCACTTGAGCATCTTTGACTTTCCACTAACCTAACTTTGTATGATCCGGATCACTTCCATCTATATGGCCCCATAATTCTTTTTCCAGTGACAAATAGTTGATACAAAAATTTTCACACAGAATAACTTGTTCCACATTCTTCTAGTGGAACGAACATTGAAGGACTCAAACTGATGCAGTGTTATTGAAAGTGCACTCAAGCCCTATAGCAAGGCTCAAAACATGTTGAACGTTTTGCCTCGCTTAATATTCGCTTCAGTGTGGTCATCAAGGTTCTAAGACATACTTTTCCTTGCCAATGAACCTCTTCTCAAGAGACAATACTAAGTCATTAATATTTCACTTTATCGTAATTATTTTTCAAATTTCTTTGTTCTTACATTTTTCATTCATACTTATAAATTATTTGTCTTGGACTAAACATATAATTTGTATTTTTTTCTCCCTTTGCGCCTTTTTTCATTAGAGCCCACCTTTTATTTGCACTTTGCGCTTAAATCCCCACGAACCTTAGAGTTGTTTTGCGCTATTTGCTTTTGATATCACTGTACCGATGTGAATTCATGTTTTTGAATAGCGAAAATCAAAAACAAAATGATAAGAAAAAAAAATAGCTAAAATAACCAAGACCAAGAACCCTAAGTGTTTAGTCTCTACATACTTAGGACTAACTGTTGGCGAATAACTAAGAATACAAAAGCTTCCAACAAAATCAAAAGTAACAACGGATAAAGAATAAATCTTACATATTNTGTTACAACACTCAGCTACCTACTAACCTTCTAGTCTGATCCTCTCTCTCAACATCTTCTTATCTAGCGTCATGTCCTCAGTAAGCTGAATAAATCTTACATATTCCATATTGAGAATATTTAATGTAGATCCTACAAGATACTCTATGATCTGCCCATCATGCCAATACACCCCTCCTCCTCACATGCTGAAACCATCTCAACCTCGTATCCCTATCTTGTCCGCCACAATCACTACTGCCGCCTTACCCTGTATAACCTCGTGTTTCTAATCATATCTCTTGTAATAAGCCCATACATCAATCTGAGCATCTTCATCTTCATCTCCGTTACATCTATTAATTAAATATTCGTGTTCTTGACTAACCAACACTCGGCCTCATACAAAAATATCGGTCTAACCAGCACACTATAGAATTTAACTTTAAGCCTTGGCGACACAATATTATCACCCAGTACCCTGGATATGAGCCTTCATTTCACCCACCCTGTTCCAATACGATGCACGACATCCTCATCAATCTCCCCACACTACAAGAAAATGGCTCATTAAAGACCAACATCTAGGGACAAGTAGAAAAAATGGTCCCTAAAAGCATGCTTATTGGGAGGAGTTTTGTTTCCGATCCCTAGTTCGCAATTTTATTTTTTCTCATAACGAAGAGATTAATTATGGTCTCTAGATTAATAGAATAACTAGTCCCTATAACTAAATCTAGTGGGTCAAAAGAACAGATTTGTTATTTCATTTCTCTGTCTCTTTAGGCCAAAAAAACCCTAATCCCCAATCTGCTCACTTTGAATTTCGTTGACCTTACGACAGCGACTAAAGTTCCTTTTACCATCGGACCAACATCCGCAACCTCAAAATTCATCGATAATGCAAAGTCATGAAATTGATGAAGCTCATATCCTCCTCCGCTTATAATGAGGAACCCACCTTCAAGTGTTGCTCCCTCGATTTGATGAAAAAGGTTACAACTGAGCTCTACAACAACTGTGATAATCAAGGAAATGCGCTTATAATGAGGAACCCACCTTCAAGTGTTGCTCCCTCGATTTGACAAAAAAGGTTACAACTGAGCTCTGCAATAACTGTGATAATCAAGGAAATGGGGGTAATTTTCTATTTCGCAAATTTGTTATTAGATTTCTGATGTTAAAAAGGTTTATTCCACAAATTTCTCTTATCCCATTTTGGATATCCAATTAGGTCACACTATTGGTACTATTTTCTCTTTGTATCTATTTTGTTGGCTTCTCAAAGTGTGAATTTTGAGAAAGTAATAAATCATAATTAACTGAATTCCTTTGTAGATCTTTTTTTTTGTTTTGGTTGATCATGAGAACAAAATCTGCATATCTTCTTTCTTTTGATTTTCGAGTGTTCCCAGTTCGTCTACAAGTACTGCTATTGTTTTAACTACATATCAGCTTGGTTTATCATTTGTGATGGATGTTACTTTGTGGTTGTTTCATCAACAAACATTAGTCGATCTTGTAGTCACAATTCAAAGATTGTTGTTACTTTGTGGTTGTTTGGTCAACTAAGATTAGTCTTTCTTGTAGTCGCAATTCAAAGTAAGAGATCTTTCAAGATTTGTGTGTGCTTCTGAAATTATACTGATTTCTCTTTATGTTTGTAACTTACATATAAAATGATTATATATTATTCACTCTTTCGATCCATGGTTAGTCCTAGAGAAGCTATCGTTGTATTCCTTTTGCCCTCTGAAGTTTCCAAGGTTCTCTACCACAAGTGTCTGAATCAATATTTTCATGATCAACTTTGTTGTTCGATTCTTTTAGTTGATATTTAAACTCAAATTCTTCTTTTCTTTACATGAAATTTGACATTTTCAATAATAATGAATGCTTACGAAGTCGTGAAATATTTCTAATTCTATGAACATTCATTGTCGCTATCAACTATCCAATAGAGATTTTGAAATAGTGGATGTTATCTGGAACTTATACCTGTATCTATGTATCTTGTTTTGGAATTAAGTTTCGATTTCTTGATTTATCACTTCTTGTATCGGATTTTCAGTTATTTTCTTTGCTTGATATACTCATTGGTGATATGAAATCTTCTAAATCCCGACTTTTGCTTGTTTTGTTCTTATTATTATTGTATTTTTAAATTCTAAAAGCTCAACAGTAAGTTAGTTCTATGTATGTTTTTTTTGTTAAAATAATATGTTGTTGGCTGTGTAAATATTTCCTCTCTAAAAAGAGTTTTTCATTCATTCACAGGTTTCAAATCACAAGTTCTATAGACTAGTCAATTATAGTTCTAGTCTAAGGTTAAATTATGTCTCCAAAGCCATTGATTTTATGTTTTCTAGTACAGACCTTTGTGTCTTTCGGTTAGTAGTGTAGTCCTTTGTGAAAAAACAGAGTGAAAAGTTCAACTATTCTTAAATATTGTGAAAATCTTTAGACTACATTCTTCGAATTTCTTGTTATGTCGAGCTATTAATAATTCATGCATCGTAGTATAAATTTATTTCTTTTGCTTATCGTTAAATAGATAACTTTTGCAAAGAAATAATGAACAAAAATTTAGTTATTTCCAGTAAGGTTTAATAGTTGTTACTCTACTTTGGTACTTATATTGTATTCCCTGAGTAATTTTACATTAATGGATTTTGATTGAATTTAGTCTTCTTATGCTCAAGGATAACATGTTTGATGTAATTTGTGAGTCTTGTTTTATTAGTATACTTGAATATGAATGGTAAAAAGATGTGTGGCATTTAAGTCCTTCCTTACATTACAATAAAGCTAAGAAGATTTAGTGTTTTACTAATTGTTATAACTTAGAATTCTCAATGGCCTCTAAAATCTTTCATCATCCTTTCAGAGTAATCACTAATCTAATATCTCTTTTTTTTCTGCTGGTGTTTGACCACAGGAATGCAGTTCATTATCAAAGGAAAATGGAAAGGTAGCCAGTATTAGTTTAGCTTATGAAAATCGTGAGTTTTTTTTGCTGATTATGATTTCTTGATAAGTATTTCTTTTCTGATTTATAAAGTAAAAGAATTTTGTTGATCATTATCATGTATTTGAAATTGAGCACTGTTCTGAAATTTGGGAAGTACATACATCTGCAAAAATCAAAAGGTTTGAAAAGTGTGGTGACTAGTAGTTTCGTGGAAAAGTTTTAGAGGATCTATTTTCTCCTGGATAGAGATTTTATAAAATAGAATGAGTGTGCTAACCCATATATGGGAGCACACTATCAGAATGAGGATAGAGATTTTATTGTTGTTTGGGTGGAGTTTTGACAGTTTCACAGAACTTATCAACCATCAAATTACTAATTCTTTTAGCTCTGTCGGGTGGTTAGTCAGATTATTTTCATATCTATATCCCTTGATTTGATAGATATTGCTATCTTACTACTTGTTTAATTTTCAGAGTCTCGATGAAGTGGACCAGTTGGAAAGTAGTTCTCAGCAAATTTCATTCTTTGTTGAGTCAGAAGCATATCAAAATGGTTAGTTGAGAATAGAAAAATGGTGTAGGTTCATCTACTGTACTTTGAACATTTTGAGGCGAGGATTGTTTTCTTGTTTTAGCCTATAACATATACCATGCTACTGCATTTTACAATTTCAGTTGACTAAGTGTGTCATACAATCCTATAAATTTATTATAAAGGTTAAAAGGGGCAACCCGAAAAAATTTCGTCGTGAAACGGAGGAACTTGTGATGAGGGGAGGAAAGCCCCCCTCCCACCATATTCAACATCAAGTTTCAAGAAGATTCCATGTTCAATGTCTAGATGAGTTTTGGGACTCAATCTTTCTCAAAAGTGAAGAGTCCGCACAACTTAGTATACACTAAGTGGAGTATGGATGACTTTCAAAGCTGCTCAGTCATGTATTGTCTAAATTATGTTTAATTTCAAATTTTAAGTACTTATTAGCAATATTTATTTATTATATGTCTTTTACAGGCTTCAAAGACTTGATGAGTTTACAAGTCCCAGACCAAAAGAGAAGATATGGTTATCATTTTGTTAAGATTGTTGGGAAAATTTTCAAATTTCATGTAATGACTTATATTGGGTTGTACTGTGCTACATTTCTACTGTTGGGATATTAATCTGATTTTTGTAATTGATTATATATATATATGGAAGCATGAGATTATTGATATTTTGTCTATGTGCATTGAATTTTTATTTCATAAATAGTAATATTTCTACAATATAAAATGATCAGATGTCTTGTCCTAAAAAGTCTTTTAGGACCAAGAAACATGAATTTTATGTGCCAAAAAAGTCTTATGAAACAACAATTTTAAGGACTAGATATATGGTCCCTAAAGGTGTTTTAGGGACCAGAATAAAACTAGTCGCAAACGCCTTTTAGGTACCAGTTCAAAGACCTCGTCTCTATTCACCTTTAGCGAAGAAGCTTCTAGGGACGGGTGACGACCAGTTTTTTCTAGTCGCTATTAGCTTTTAGGGACCAGAATTTCGCTTTTAGGGACCAGATTTCCCTTCGCTAATAGCTATTTTTCTTGTAGTGTATGTCATGATTTCATACCAATCACCATTCATTATCTTAGTTACAACAAGTGTTATCAACATTGCAACATTCATATAAACAAGTATCATAAAGAAGTAAGAACAAGCATACATCACACAATCATAGAATCACAACCATCACTTGCCTCGAAACATGCTTGAAACCCTAAGTAACTTGATCCTTCCCTCTACGGATTCGTTCTACTTGTTCTTAGTCTACAAATAATCAATATACTATGGGAATCAATAAACAATCATTAATTACCCCGATTACTAACAATTCTATGAATCCTAGATGAAACCCATGATCCTAATTATCCAATTTAGGATTGTTACCACCATAGAATCTATAACAAAACCCTGCCCCATCAATATTCACCCATTTTATTACATTCTACGGATTGAAAAATGGGTTTGGGGAGTGACAAGCTTACCTTTAGCCTCAAGAATGGTGAAAAATGAGTAAGAATCACATGAGGTTCGTTCCTTATCTCTAAAATTTGAAAAGTGCCAAATAAGGTCGTTTAGGGGTTTATTTACGACTTTAACTCACGTCAGTCCTGCTAAAATAGCCTTCACCCCGCTGTAGTGGCCCCGCCAAAGCGACCAGAACCCCTGCCCCATCAGCTTTCGGGTAACAGTGAGTTATTCGTCTTTCATCTATGATTTTGAGTCTCATTGTACCCGCCACAGCGAACATCATCCCGTTGCATCAACCATGCTAGAGCGATAACTATCTCGCCAAATCGGTCCAAACGGAACCAGAGAGCTAATTAAAATAATTCCAAAATCCCATTACACAATAGACCTCTAACCCACAACGATCAATAACACCCTTTACACTAAGATCAATTCCGGGAGTTCTACTCGCCCAAATTCAATTTTTGTAAAGTTATACAGATTCTTTAACGAGTTATGTAACTACTCATGTAATCAAAACCATAAGAGATCCACCCGATTGTTACCAGCTTTCTCTATGCCTCAAAGACTGCGATTCATCTAAATCTAGACAAGGTTGGGAAAAATCCAAATACTACGAAAAAAGTTTTCCGGCCCCAAATATTCTCCTACTGGCTTTTCTATAACAACGAGAACGGGTCGTTACATCTTATGAGATGTATTACAAATTATGTGTTATGTCTTTAAATTGTATATTGCTTGGTTAACTTAATTTAAAAATTGGTGTTCCATAGTATGTTTGAACGAACTAAAACACTTTTTAATTTATTTTCCCTACAGATTTTCTACAACATACTCTCCTGTTAATTATGAATATTCTGGGTCAGTAATGAATTATTTTGGCTTCTGTTGCTGAGTATAAGTGCTAATATAGTCGGAAGTATATGCTTGAACCTGAAAATGTTTTTATATTCATTTTATCTTTTCAGTAGTGCAAAATACTTATTTGTTAGAGTTTGAATTTCCAAGATATTACTGGTGCTCTCACTGTTATTGAATATTCACGACCACTTTCACAAACTTTTTTTTCGTTACTTTAGCAATTCCTCACTAACACATTTGATATTTACATGATTTTTCTAGTGTGGGGTGATTATTATCATAAGAACAACAAATGTGATGTGTAGTGATGGATCATTGTAAAATGGAGCAAAACAGGTCAATGTGAGACTCAAAACCTTTCTCTTATTCTTTGTTGTAGGATATGATATGCCTAAAATCCTTCGGACGTCAATCACTGCAATTTTAGGAAAAGAGAAACGTTGTATATTTCATGTATTTTAAAAAAACATAGACAAGGAGAGCGAGAGAAGGAGAGATGAGCTCAGAACAATGAAATTATTGCATTCTCAGTGCTGCAGAATGATATGCGCTTGAGGATCACAACTCGGTGCACATCTCTTTTCTATATTTATTCATATTTACTTTAGACTGGACATCACTTCATGTACTTAAATAATGATTGTGTTGGTATTAATCTACAAAGTGTAGTCATCTAGAAAGTGAGTACTAGATATCTATGGAAAACATTAAAAAAAAAAACTCATTCGTTTTTCTGGTACAATGCTTAAAGATGGAAAAATCAAGACTAGGGTTTAAGATATAGAGGGCGGTTGTGAATTAGTTATATTTACTAAGAGCCACAAAATAAGTATCTTTTTGTGTTCATTATGGTTGTGTTGGGACATTATAGGACCTAATAAAGAGAGCTAATATACCTCTGAAGAAAAGATTGGAAACTACATATAAGAAGTAGAATCTATTAATAGTGTGAAATCTTTAGAGAAAAACCTTACAATCATGGCAGACAATATCACACTCATTTACAAGCTTTATGCAGATCTGAAGTTTATTACAGTGGACTTTTGTGTTTGGGGTTCATAGTTGCTCTGGTGAAGATGAAGCATCAGCTTTCCCTATTAGGTTTCATTTTGTTTTAAATTAAAATTAATTTACTAACTTCTAAATTTTTGAAATGTATTGTTTCAATGTGTTGATAAAGTTCTTCAAATATGTTGATTCTCTATTTTCAAGTTATTCAATATATATTGTGTCATTCATTTTCAGATGCTGAAGGAATATTTAGATTCAGCTCGCACTAATATTTACCCTTATATATAAGTGAGCAAGAGAAGGACGAACCCTACAATCAATAATTGTAGAAAAATCATAGAGATGCCAGACACCAACTTTGCCAACCAGGAAGAGCTTTATCTAGCTTGTTCAAGTAGTGGCTCCACTTAGGACTATCACTTTGGATATGGTATTTGTACTTGAATACTCCTCTGTCTCTCAGGTGACTTCTGCTCCTTCATGTTAGTATTGAAAACGTAGATAATACCCCAACCCCATTTGCAGATCAATTTCTGAATCTAATATTGTTCATTATCTAACACATTAAAAAACCAACACTAACTTATTGATCAATTGTACATTTGTAGCTTCTGATTTTCTTGTTTACTGTATGATTGTGTAACAAGTAAGTTTTTTTCTTTTGGGAAGACTGTGTTATGGTCATAATTCTATGTAATTTTTGAGTTGTCCAAGTACCTTCTAAATTACTTGATCTATCATCTCCACTACACCAACCCCATTTGCAGATCACTTTCTGAATCTAATATTGTTCATCATCTAACACATTAAAAAATCAACACTAACTTATTGATCAATTGTACATTTGTAGCTTCTGATTTTCTTGTTTATTGTATCATTGTGTAACAAGTAAGTTTTTTCCTTTTTTGAAGACTATGTTATGGTCATTTCTATGTCATTTTTGAGTTGTCCGAGTACCTTCTAAATTACTCGATCTATCATCTCCACTATTCTCTCTTTGTTATAAATTTCTCTATGTGCACGCTTGTACCACCATATATATCCTTTTTTGGAAGATTTTTTTCTGCGCTTATTATATTAGACATAACAAAAATTGGTATAATCAAAATTCTTTTAAAAAATGATCTGAATTGTAGGCTTCAATTGATTTATTGTTACATTACAGGCGTACATTTTGATATTTTCTTGGGAAGAAATCACGGTGGTCATTCTTTTGTTTATTAGCAACTAATGTGCTATTTATTTTGTGAGCTCTCCAATATTTAACATATTTGGTATTTAACCTCTTGATAAAGTTTCAATAAGTGATATTAAGATAGGTTCTTGATTTTCTTTTTGGGTGATCCTTATATAATGAAGAAAATGTCGAGGCGGCTATATCAATCTGGAGACAATTATGGGTTCGTATTTTTTCCAGTTGAATCTTAAGTCTATTAAAATTGTTATTGATCTGCCTCTAAGAACCAAAGGGGGGCATTCCATTAAAAGAATCCATTTTCCATGCTTAACTTAATCATGATGTTATTCTTTTTTTCCTCTGTTTTGTTAAGGCAGGGTATATTTGTATGATTGTTGACTCTGTGAATGACTCATCCGATTTTATTTTTTTTTGGATTCGACTTTCATTATCTTCACCCTTAATTCCCTTTCTCGAGTAAACAGGGGAGAGAGAGAGAAAAGTAGAAGGATCAAGAGAAATGATTATGAAGAGGTTGGACTCATAGGGGTAAGTAGACTGTAGAAATTAGTTTGTTATGCTACATTGTGTAATTATCATACAGTGCGGTTAAATGGTACAAGAAAATTGATGTACCAAGTTTGAGTTGATCTAGTTAATAAGTTTAAAATTTTTTGAGAGCCTGTGTAGTAAAATTTTCATGCAGGCACAAGACACTGTTACTTGGTTTGTACCATATGTGCACAGAATTTTTGAAGATTTGTATTTGCCCTTCCCTAAAGTTTCACATATATGATTTCTACACTCACTTCAATCATACCATCATCATTACGTTTATGCAATTTTAGCTTTATATTTTTTTCATTTGCTAGTTTGTCTCTTTTTTCTTATTTCTTTGTTGATATCCTTCGGCAATAAACGACGATCCCAAGCATACACCACATGGAAATATAAAATGTTGGGCAGGTGCTGGAAAGGGTAGTTTTAGAAGTGACAACGTGCCTCAGGAAGCTGTCGTAAAGATTGTATATTTCTTCCATGGACAATCTATAGGCACAAACACTCAAGAATTCAAAATGAAATTTCTTTTGTTGATTACTGATGTGTATCCGTTTGTTGTGGTAATAGATTTCTTCAGTTCTCTGAGATCACGAATATATGATGATGAAGTATGAAAATGGGTTTTAGTCACTGGAATTGAATCCATTGAGGAAAAACTTTGGAACTCTAGAGAGGGACCCCTAACTTTTGACCAGAAAAAATTACCCTTGAGAAGCTCTTTGGGTATGGTAACATGCTTGTTCAAGAGCAAGAGAATGCTATGAGAGTCTAGTTGGCTGAAACCTGTCTTAAAAGAGGCTACTCTCGAAAATGCTAACGTGGTTTCCATCAACATTGGAAATTACTAAGAACCCCCACCATTCTCAAAGTCTAAACATGAGGTTGGGACCATTTCTTCTCAAAAGCTTTAATAATAAAATTGAAATTCATAGAAAAAATTTCTCTAAAAAGTTTTTCATTATTGTGTGGATGCAGGGGCGTGACATGATAATCGTCATGTTGCTTGAAGTCTCTAATGATTCAACTTCAAAGTGTGATGTATTTCATTTCTACAACCTTTGTGAGGCAATTTGTAAGGGTAGGTACAGAAGGTGACAGAACTGTTAAATATTGTGTAAATCAATTGTGTTCATAAGGGAATACAAACTCCAAATAATATTTTGTTTTCAGTTTTTGTCATTATATTCTTCTGTAATCACCTTCTTGAATTGAATTTTAATGGTAGAGGATATGTTTTAAGCAGCATTTTCAGTTCTATAGAATGAATATAAAAAATAATTTATGAGAAGTTATAGTGGAATTGTTTACTCTTTAGTTAGAACAATAATTTAATTTGTGTGTTGGGCATGTGCGCTAGCACGGGCTATGCCCATCTAGTAAAACTAGACATGGTCATTCCGTAAAAGGCCTTTTTGAACCAACACTATTGGTGGGAAGTGAAAAAATTCAAATGTTAATTTTTTCTCTACCTTTTACACTATGTATATAATCCTTCTCTAAGTCTTTTATTTCACCAAATCCCCATTTCTCTCTTTCATTTTCTTACTCTATTATTTTTTGGCTCTCTTCCTATGACCAACTTTCATGCTAAGAATATCCCCCCCTCCTCCTCCCCCCCTCTCCCCAATCTCCCCCTCTCTCTTCCCTTGCCCCTTCCCCTCATCGTGTTCGCGAAAAGGCTACACCAACTGATGACACTGAGATCTTAGGGGTTTATGGGAGTAGCGACTTTATCCACTCAGTCAATGCTCCTCCTAGAAAGAGGGGAAACATGTTGAATGTTGGGGAAGGAACATTTGAGGTTCAATGTTGACACTTTCAGCTGCTACTTCTCCAAAAGCTTCAACATTGGGCCTTTTGGCCCGAACCACAAATGTTCCTTCCCTAGCATTCAACATGTTTCCCCTCTTTCTAGGAGGAGCATTGATTGAGTGGATGGGGGCGCTACTTCCATAAACCCTTAAGATCTCAGTTTAAGCAATTGGTGTAGCCTCATTGTGAACACAAGGAGGGGAAGGGGCAGGGGAAGATGGAGGGGGAGATTGGGGAGGGGAAGGAGGAGGAGGGCGGACATTCTTAGCATGAGAATTGGCCATTGGGAGAGAGAAAAAATAATAATAGAGAAAGAAAATGAAAGAGAGAAATGGGGATTTGGTGGAATAAAAGACTTGTAGAAGGATTATATATATAGTGTGAAAGGTAGAGAAAAACTTAACATTTGAATTTTTTTTACTTTCCATCAATAGTGCCGGTTCACAAAGTGCTTTTATGGAATGACCATGTCTAGTTTTATATATATATGTTGGCCACATCTTTAATTTATTTTGTCATGAGATTTGTTGAATTTAAATTCTTACTTCCTAAGTAAAACTTTATGTTTTCTTTGAAAATGTTGAAGCATATGACAGTGTCATTAAAAATTATGTTTAACTGATTAAATATCACATATTTTTAATTAATTCCTTAATAATATTTTTAACTCACACATTTCTCACATGTGGCCTGATTCGTTTTGGAGATAGAAAGATTTCAACATAGTTATAATGTTCGCCGTCTCTAATATCATGTTGAAAAGTTTGGGTGCTTCGAGTCTTCTCCCCCCTTGTAGGGAGGCAAAGGGTTAGGAC
>NW_026022079.1:0-661 GCF_019186545.1 Solanum stenotomum | reverse complement strand
ATCTTAGGTTGCTGTTTGCACTGCTCCATGAATCCATGAGAAAAGTTGTCTATGGCATACTCTGCCTCGTATGCCATTGCAGTAACTCTTGTTATAAGACTATAAACTTCATCATGCTCATCGTTGATTTCTGGGAAATGATCAGTCAATGTTCTTAGACACAATAAACCCTCCTTCACTGACCCAATTTGAAGTTTTAAGTCGATAACTGAATCGATCTTAGAACTTAGCATCTCATCCAATTTTACCAAGAAAAAATAGAGTGATCCTAGTCCATTTATCTTGGGGAAGCTATGACTTGAAGAATCTGGAACTTTGAGACAAATCGCTTCGACCTTTGTCTCGACAAACTTAAGAAATTGCTTGACATCAGAGAGATATAGCCTGTAACACCAAGAAGGTGCATTATCCCTGATGGGAAAGAGACAGACAAACTTTATATCTTGAACATGTTTCACAAGATCTTTGAACTCTTGATGCATCTTGCGATGCTGTACAATAGCTGCTGCAATAAAAGAACCCAAATAAAATAGTTTGTCTTTGATTACTGGGATCTGGTTCTTCAGAAAAGGAATTGAACAAGCATCAAAGTTGAGCAGCCAGTCCTGGTGTTTCAATAAGAATCTAATAAGCCCTTCCCCATCTGTCATGTTGTAAGGTG
>NW_026022078.1:0-482 GCF_019186545.1 Solanum stenotomum | reverse complement strand
CCACTTATATAGTATGATGAAAAAAAAATAAAAATATATATATATATATAGTATGAAGTATGATGATGATATATAGTAAGTTGGTAGTCCAAGGGAACCACGACTTATATAGTATGATAGGAGCTCTTTTAAGGAAGGAAATGACGGGAATACCCTTGGTAGTCCAAGGGAACCACCACTTATATAGTATGATGAAAATATATATATATAGAGCATGAAGTATGATGATGATATATAGTAAGTTGGTAGTCCAAGGGAACCACCACTTATATAGTATGATATATAGTATAAAGTATGATGATGATATATAGTATGAAGTATGATGATGATATATAGTAAGTGGGTAGTCCAAGGGAACCACGACTTATATAGCATGATAGGAGCTCTTTTAAGGAAGGAAATGACAGGAATACCCTTGGTAGTCCAAGGGAACCACCACTTATATAGTATGATGAAATATATATATATATATAGTATGAAGT
>NW_026022077.1:0-482 GCF_019186545.1 Solanum stenotomum | reverse complement strand
CCGTATGGCCCCGGCAGAGTTGAAAAAGCAATTAAAAGATTTGTTAGAGAAGGGATTTATTAGACCTAGTTATTCTCCCTGGGGTGCTCCGGTTTTGTTTGTGAAGAAGAAAGATGGGTCTCTTAGAATGTGTATTGATTATCGACAATTTAATAGGGTCACCGTCAAGAATAGGTATCCTCTTCCAAGGATTGACGATTTATTTGACCAATTGCATGGGGCTAGTCACTTCTCTAAGATTGATCTTCGGTCAGGGTATCATCAAGTGAAGGTGAGGGAGTGTGATATTCCCAAGACGGCCTTTCGTACTAGGTATGGGCACTATGAGTTTGTGGTGATGTCTTTCGGGTTGACTAATGCTCCGGCTCTCTTTATGGATTTGATGAATAGGGTTTCAAACCCTACCTTGATTCTTTTGTGGTGGTGTTTATAGATGACATCTTGATCTATTCTGGGGGTGAGGAAGAGCACAAGGGTCACTT
>NW_026022076.1:0-501 GCF_019186545.1 Solanum stenotomum | reverse complement strand
TTATATATATAGATGTATACATATATATATATATATATAAGATGAGTGAATAAAGATCCTCTTTTCCGTCAACACGTGGCAAAAAAAAGAAAAAAAAAGGGGTGAACTGGACCCCAGCAAAAAGCTACAAATGAATAAATTGGCTGAATTAAATGGGGGTATTTTTGGTATTTACTAGCTTTTGCTCCTTAAAACTTTTGTATGTCAATGCTTTATAATTGTACCTTTTCTTCTTTAGACAAAAAAACCATCCAACATCTCCATAATGACACATATATCCATCAAATCTACTACTCTTTAATTAATTAAAGTGGGCCCCACCACCTTTCTCATGGCGGCTGACCAATAGTTGTGTTTTTCTTTATTTTAATTATCATATGTCACCATTTTTCCTTGATTACATATTTTAAAAATAAAAAATAAAGTAGTATATATAAATAATGAACAATTTAGTATGCTTAAAAATAGTAAATACTACATAAAAAGTACTACATATTATAT
>NW_026022075.1:0-483 GCF_019186545.1 Solanum stenotomum | reverse complement strand
TAGGAAACTTCAAACGGCCATAACTCGGTCCTCGGGTGTGCGTTTCGGGCGATTTCTTTTTTGAATCCGCGTATTTTTCGAGATCTACGCAACCAAACCGCCTAAAGGCGGTTTGCGCGTGCCGATTTTTCCAAAAACGCATTTTACTGATTCTTATGCGCGTCGAAATATGATGAAAAAAATAAAAGGAAATTCAGACAAAGGCGATGGGTTCTTCATATAGATCTCGAATAAATACGAGGTTTCAGAAAACAGATTGCGTCAAACGGACGTTCGAGCCGTAAGTTACGGCCATTTGAAATTCAGCATCTTAAAGGTGGAAGGTGGCTTTGAATTTAGGAAACTTCAAACGGCCATAACTCGGGCCTCGGGTGTCCGTTTCAGGCGATTTTTCATTTGAATCCGCGTACTTTTTCGAGACCTACGCAACCAAACTACCTAAAGGCGGTTTGCGTGTGCCGATTTTCCCAAAAACGTCTTTTA
>NW_026022074.1:0-247 GCF_019186545.1 Solanum stenotomum | reverse complement strand
AGAGATTTTAAGAAACTAATTCAAGAATTTCAAGAAAGGTCTTCTTGATTGTTTACCTTCAAGCTAGGGTTTCAAGGCTTCTAATCAAGTTCTTCTTCAAGATTCTTCAAGATTCTTAAAGATTCTTAAAGATTCTTCAAGATTCTTCAAGAATCTTGTTCTTCTAGGTATGTAAGGCTATCATAGTGTTGGACTAGTTCGTCCTCACACCCTACATCAACTTTCAGATCAGCAAAAGAGTAATCTA
>NW_026022073.1:0-682 GCF_019186545.1 Solanum stenotomum | reverse complement strand
GAGGGGACCTACGCTCCGTAGGATGGTCAGCGTTCCGTGGGAGTGAATCGGGGGTCAAGGGGGCAACTTTGGAGCTTCAGGATCAATCTACGCCCCACCAGTACGGAGTGTGAACTGACCTACGCCCCGTAGGTGGTGGCCGTAGGTCACACCTGCGAGCTATCCAAAAACTGCCAAAGCTAAGTTTTCCTAATTAATTCCTAATTTAATGATCTTACTGTAGGGTCGTTTTACACTGATTTAATAGACCTATATAAACTATTTTATATCATTAAACACCTCATTAATTTAATATAACCCAAGACACCAAAACAAAACCCAACTACTTTTCCCTCCTCTCCAGAAGTCTTCTCTCTAGAACCTCCATTGAAGAACCACCAACGATATCAACAAGGGCTTGAAACTAATCTTTTATATTGGATGCTTAGGAAACTTCACCTCTTCATTCTCCAAGTCGTGCCATAGATCTATAAGCTCTATCTTATCCCTAATCTGACGGTCTTTAGGATATGACTATTAAAAGAGCATATGCTACAAGGAGTGAGGGAAAAATGTTGGTTGGGATACCAATTATGGCTATGTGACTTGTGATATTTGAGGTAATAGATTGTGATGTTAGCTTTTAGTGTGAATGATACTTCATAGTAGCCAACAATAAAGGATGTTTAGAAGAATTTGAGTA
>NW_026022072.1:0-332 GCF_019186545.1 Solanum stenotomum | reverse complement strand
TACTCACAAGCGGAACTGACTGAATAGGTGGTGTCTCAACATTGGAGTCATTAACTCAGACTAAGTGATAGATCCACCCCTAAACTAACTTTCTGGCCATAATGTATGAAATGAAATGACCCATAGGCATTGCCGAACTACTCCTCCACTCTAAAACTGGCTCATTAGGAAATTGAAACTTGACTACTCTAGTTCTACAATCGACTGAGACATAACAAGCATGAAGTCAGTCCACACCTAGAATAACATCAAAATCTACCATGTCTAGCTCAACTAAGTCAGCCATGGTGTATTTGTGATAGACAGACTGGTACAATCGCGATAGACTCTTT
>NW_026022071.1:0-2896 GCF_019186545.1 Solanum stenotomum | reverse complement strand
GAAATAATCAGGTGTCATGTGGAAGCTAATGCAATCATTAAAAGATGATAAATTAGACACCAAAAGAAACACAATACTTTAATGTGATATGATCAATCGACCTATATCAATAAGAGGAGATGAGAAATCTACTATATAAAAGAGAGTACAAAATATCAAAAGAAATAACCTTACAAAATTCACTCGAAATAAAAAGAGGTTCACACAAATGGCAGTGTACACTTGTGTCTCGCAAATTCTCTTCCTAAATAAAAGTCTCAAAGCCTGTATGACTAAATTGTGAATGCTACCAACTGAAAAGGAAGGAGCCTCATTTTGATGTATCGTCGACACTGTTAGCAAATTTCTTTCTAATCCTAAAAAGAAACATTGAGGTGCAGTAAAATGGATACTAAGATATTTGAAGGGTATGATAGATTTAAAAGTCTTTTCACATATCTTTTCACGTGGCATTTTTAAGACCATCAAATTATATAACATTTTGGTACATCCACATATCTTTGATTTTTTTTTAAAATTCTGTGTCAAATCAAAACAAAATAAATAAATTGAAGCGGATGGAGTTGTCATTTTTGCTGAATGCCTCTCAAAGTGAGAGTCTTTCCATTATATAGAGAGAATAAAGATTACACATCCCTAAAGATCCGTCATTCCTATCCCTAAAGATCAGCTATTCTATCTCAACAAATCTACTATTCAATCCCTCTAAATCTGCTTTGCTATCCCTCCAAATCAGCTATTCTATCACAATATTTATTCCTTTGATTCTACAACAAATCTATTTGATCATGCTAATTTATATCACTACATAATTACATTAATATATACAATTGTTTAGATGTCCATCATGCTAACATCCCCCCTCAAATTGACATTGGTGGATCAAGAAGCATCAATTTGCCTACTGGAAACTGAAGGTGTTGCCGTGCCATGGATTTTATAAACGCATCAGTTATTTGAAGATCACTGGACACATGTGGAAGAGTAACGACTCTTTTATCTACAGCTTCTCGTATATAATGACAATCTACTTTGATGTGTTTGGTCCTCTCATGAAAAACTGGATTAGTAGCAATCTGAATAGCACTTGTATTATCAGCATGGAGAGGAGTAGGATGAGATTGAGGAAATCCAATCTCAGCAAGTAATCCACGAAGCCGTACAACCTCGGAACAAGCAATAGACATGGATCGGTATTCAGCCTTTGTTGAAGATTTTGACACACGATCTTGTTTTTTACTCTTTCAAGATATCAATGACTCTCCAAGAAACATGCACCAACCAGTGACTGAACGACGAGTATCAGGACATCCCACCCAATCAGAATCACTAAAAGCGTTAAGACAAATAAGAGAACCACTTGGAAAGAATAATCCACGAGTAGATGTTCCTAGAAGATACCGAATGATTCGACGAACAACCACCAAGTGGAGATGACGGGAAGCTTGCATAAATTGACTAACTTGTTGCACTGCAAAAGCGATATCAGACCGAGTAATAGTAAGGTAATTTAGACTCCCAACTAATTGTCGAAACATAGTTGGATTAGGAAGAAGATCGCCTTCCTCACGTATACTTCACATTCAATTCCAATGGAGTATCTACGGAGGAGGAATCTTGAAGACCAGCCAAATAAATCAGATCCTGAGTATATTTGTGTTGGTTTAGAAACACACCTGAAGCAACATTATGAACTTCCAAACCTAAAAAATATGTAAGAGTACCAAGATCTTTCATATAAAAAGAATCTTTAAGTTGTTGTTGGAGGCTAGTGATTAGTGAAGAATCAGTTCCTGTGATGATAATGTCATCTACATATACCAAAAGAAGAACACAACCTGTAGATGTTTTTCGAAGAAACAAAGATGGGTCATATTTACTCTGCTTAAAAGAAAATTGTAGCAAAGTAGACCGGAACTTATCAAACCAAGCTCTTGGATCTTGTTTTAATCCATACAAAGACCATTTCAACTTGCATACATCTGATGTAGGCGATGAGAACAAACCAGGTGGAGGTTTCATACAAATGTCTTCTTTGAGATCACTATGGAGAAAAGCATTTTTGACATTCATTTGATAAAGAGACCAGTTTTGTGAAGCAGCAATGGCAATAATAGTTCGCAATGTAGTCATTTTTGCTATGGGTGCAAAAGACTCCTCATAGTCCACCCCATACTCTTGTTTGTTACCAAGAACAACCAATNCCAATCAAGCTTTGTACCGATCAAGAGTTCCATCAGAATGAAGTTTAATTGAATAAACCCATCTATATTCAATAGGGCGGACATTTGAAGGACATGAAACAATGTCCCATGTGTCATTTTCTTTAAGAGCCAAAAGTTCCTCTTCCATTGCTTTTTGCCAACATTCAAGCTTGGAGGCTTGTGAGTAACCTGTTGGAATAGAGATGGTGGATAAAGTAGAAGAAAAACCATACTGTTTAAGAGTTTGAGACACTCTAGTAGATCGCCGAGGAGGCTCAAGAGGAGCAGACCTTGAAAAAATCTCAGATTCTGGTTGTGGAGCAGTCTCAGGTGGCGGATTTGTTTCAGGATAGGGTAAAGTTGGCCGACGTCGTTCATACACAATTCCTGGTTTGAACCGCTTAGAAGACAATGACAAATCCTCAAAAGTAGGAAGAAGAGGAGAAACAAAAGATGACTCAATATGAGTAGGAAAGAAATATTGATTCTAAAAAAAAATAACATTTCTAGAAACATGAAATTTGCTTGGATCATAGAAAATAAATCCTTTTTGCGAAGTACTATAGCCCATAAAAGCACATTTAATAGACAGAACAGAGAGTTCATTGCGTTGAGAAGGAGGCAAGTGCACAAAACAAACACAACCAAATGTATGAAAACTATGTGTAACACCCCAGAAATTTTTTTTAACT
>NW_026022070.1:0-360 GCF_019186545.1 Solanum stenotomum | reverse complement strand
AACAAAACATAAAATAACAAACTTAAAACAACATTCAAAAGTATTTAAATCATAAATTAAAGACTTATAAAGTCTTTAAAAATTCGTTTTAAAGTTACAAAAAGTTCATAAATGTCCAGAGATCTAAACTAGGGAGTGAGATCTACATAATCATCCTCATCACTCTCGTCATCGGTGTCATCGGGAGCAAAAAGTAGTAGGTCGACGAGAGAGGTTCATCACTTGTTCTTTGATTTTCTGAACGGTCTCACTCATGCTTTGTTGTTCAGCTACTCTTTTCCGCTCCGACTCTGCTAGTGCCGCTGTAAGTTTAGTTATTTGATCCGACATAACAGCAATCTGAACACCTAACCAATCCAT
>NW_026022069.1:134098-144343 GCF_019186545.1 Solanum stenotomum | reverse complement strand
AGTGACATGTATTTTGTAAAATTTTTCAAAGTATGCTAAAGCTTGAAATGAACACCGCGCTCATAAAAAAAAATATTAGTACTTTAATAGCTTTTGAATTGATGACTAATACTATTTGATAGTTGACATTAAAAATGGTCATTAATTTGCCGGTGCTATTCATAAATTTAATTCCAACACTCATTTGTCACTCCTATCCACAATATATATGGTGATCTTACGTTCTTATTGACCACACACGCAATATATATATAATTATAAATTTGGGACGATCATAAAATAGTTGAGGAAACAAGTGTTAATATATCAATATAGTATAGCCATGGAAACACGTACGGGAGAACAGCTGCAAGTTAATTACAAGAAAGTTCCTTCTGTCCAGGAAATGGCCAAGAACAAACTTGTGACCATTCCATCGCGATATGTACGCGAAGATCAGGACCGTTCATCATCAAATAATAAGGAAGTTCCAGTTATTGATATGCAACGATTAATCAATGACTCCATGAATCTCGAGCTTAACAAGTTGCACTTTGCAGCCAAAGAATGGGGTTTCTTTCAGGTACTTTATCTATTTACATGTTCGGTGAATAGTTTATCGTAGATGTTGTATTTCTCTTTAAAAATCTATAATTACATTTTGCAGTTGATTAATCACGGAATTAATTCTTCATTGGTGGAGAAGATAAAAAACGAGATTAAAGAATTATTCAATCTTCCATTAGAAGAGAAGAAGAAATTTGAACAATCATCAGGGGAATTAGATGGATTTGGACAACACTTTGTTGTCTCTGATGAACAAAAGCTTGATTGGGCTGACCTCTTTTACTTGAAGACTGCACCTCCATACTTGCGGATGCCTATATTTTCCAAGCTTCCCCTTTCACTTAGGTACGTTATTTAACGTTCCTAATTATCAATCTACTAATCATCTATCATAATATTTAAAAATTTATTACAAAATTTTTGTTGACTTTTTTTTACAGAAAGCAAGAAAGAATTTTTTAATATATATTTAAGAAAAATATAATGTTGACTTAGAATTGTGGGATTGTAGAAATCTTTTAGGAGAAAATATATGAAAGTAATTAATTTTTCAAATAACCATAGTCAGGGCTTTGTTTTAATTAACTAAATCTTAGCCATTAAATTAATCATATGCCATGTGTCAGCAATCCAAATAGAAACTTGGAGAAAATGGAGATCAGGAGCAGAATCTGAAGTATTAGGATTTGAAATATGATTTGGAAATAAGTAATTAATATTAAAAATTAATAAGCAAATAAATAAAAATATCTTTTCTTGATATATATTAAAAATGACAAGTTGAAACGAAAATCTATTTTTAAAACATACAAAGTAAAAGTGAATAAAGAGAGTATTATCGAGAAAATATACACCCTTAATCCCATATTTTTGGACTTAATACTATGTAGAGAGACAATCGAAGAGTACTCAGAAGAAGTAAAGGAGCTAAGCATCAAACTTTTGAAAATGTTGGGTAGAGCTTTGGGGATTGATGAAGAAGAAGTGAAGAGTCTATTCGAAGAAGGAATGCAATCAATGAGGATGAATTATTATCCACCATGTCCACAACCAGAAAAAGTGATGGGACTTACTTCTCATTCAGATGCAACAGGCCTTACAATACTTCTTCAAGTCAATGAAATTCAAGGTCTTCAAATTAAAAAAGATGGAATTTGGATTTCCATTTTACCTCTTCCTAGAGCTTTCATAGTCAATGTTGGAGATGTTTTTGAGGTACATACTTCTCTCATTCTCTTCTCTTTAAAAAATTAAAGTTAAATTATTATAAAATATAGGGAAAAGGGTTAAAAATGCTCTTAACGTATCTCAAATGTTCAAAAATGCCCTCCTTTCATTTTTTGGTTTAAAAATGTCCTCAACGTTTTCTTAAGGTTTAAAATTGCCCTTTATTAACAAGCCACTAACATAATAAATGACGACTCATTTAATTAGCCAAGTGACTTTATCTTATTGGTCCACCTAATTTTTAAAATCCAGCCCAACGACCCGACCCATTTGTGCTACAAAAACTTAAACCCACCCAAAAACCCATTTTCATATTAACCTATCTTATCTTTGAGCTCCATTTTAGGACGACTCTCAACCTCTTTTGTAGCATCGGACGATGGCGATTGAGGGTTGCAAATCACAACACCTCTAGTTATGTTCTTCAGATAATACTTTTTTGTTTCTTCAATTTTTTACACAATTGATTCCATTACTCTGCAACTTAGGTAATGTTTTGCTTTTTTAGGAGTTTGATTAGGAGTTTGTAGAGGTGGGTTTACAGCAGAATCTTGATATTGATCAGTTTCAGCTTTATGTTGAAATTATGAGATGTTTTTGCTTGAGAATTGTTGAAATTCAGGTCAATTATTGACTTTTGATGAGCTTTACTGCTCTGGGTCGATTTGCTCCTAAGCTTTCAAGGCATTTTCTGAAGATATGTAGGGGGATTCTATTAAAGATGTCTGTAAATTGCAAATTGTTGGGCACGAATTAGAGCTTCTCTTCAAGTTTTAGGCTGAAGAAGGCCAGAGAGTCTTTGCTAGAACCAAATTGTGGGTGGAGATGGCAAATGAAGCTTTTGTTTTAATGGCTCATTTTCTTGGGAATTGGATTTTTTGGTTGGTCATTAGCTTGAATGGTGGTGTTTATAGTTGGAAGCAGGAGGCTTCAGAACCAAAGGAAGATAAATCTTATTTTCTTCTTGAACGTTTCAGTGTCAGCAAGGAACAAATTCAAGATTTAGCTAACCTTATTCTTTGTAGTTCTTCCTTCCTTTTCTTCTTGAAATTAACTGAGAAATGGAAAAAGAAGACGAACTGAAGGAGGTAGGAAGAAAGAAGAGAGTTAGAACAAATGGGAACAAAAGATCCAAAATTAATCCGTCATATCGGGTCAGATTTGAAATGGATTTCTAGATTAAGTGGGTCATATATTTTGAAATAGATAAAGAAAATCCATGTCACAATTGTCATGTCATTGTCCTGTTAATAAAGGGCAATTTTAAACCTTAAAAAAATGTTGAGGGCATTTTTAAATCAAAAGGTGGAAGGAGGGCATTTTTGAACCATTTGAGATACGTTAAGGGCATTTTTAACCCTTTTCCCTAAAATATATAAAGGTGGATTTCTTTTTGCATAAATTAAGTAGAAAATATTATCATAGAAATTGATACGGAGAAAACAATGGATGGAAAAATTCAATTTTCCCTACTTACTAATTTTACGTGAATATATATTTGACCGAGCACAAAATAATTTTAGAAAGAAAAAGACTATTTTGAACTTTTAAATCTCAAATGGTATCATGACATCTTTGTTATAAATCATGTTATGGAGAGTAAAATGATAAATTTAAGATTAATTTGTCTCCAAAAACCGGAGGAAATTATCATTTTATAAGGACGAATTAAAAAGAAAAGTATATCACTATTAAATATGTGAATTTGCATATTTCCTAATAAAAATATTACTTTTAAATAACTTTATTTTTGTTTCTTTTCTTTTAAAATCACTTTAAATAATAAATAAATTAATACTAATAATTTTTTTTATTCTTAATTTCATGACATTATCAATTGAAATGGAATAAATATATATTTTTGCCTCAGTAAATAACAATAAGATCATTTTTTGGATTAAATTGGCAGCGAGAATATTTTGAGATCAAACTACTAACCGAAAACATTTTTATTCAATTTCAAGCATTTTTTACTATTTTCCATCTGTTTTAATTATAGTTTACTCTTTGAGCTTTATCTAAAGGTCTTAATTTTTTGCCAGATTTTCTCAAATGGAATTTACAAGAGCATAGAGCATAGATCAGTGGTGAGCTCAGAAAAAGAAAGGATTTCAATAGCAACATTTCACAATTCAAGATTGGATGGTGAATTAGGTCCAGCTAATAGCCTTATTAATGCTCATAATCCACCAAAATTCAAAAAAATTGAAGCCACTGAATTTTATAAAGGATATCTCACACGTGAACTTGTTGGGAAATCATATGTGGACACCATGAGAATTAATTAGTAGTTGTATTATTGGTACCTGCGTAAAATCCTTCGATTATGAAAGGATTAAAACAAAATAAATACCCCCCCCCCCGCTTGATATAATATGTGATGAATAGATATAATTATAATATGCATTACATTGAAAATGCATAAGTTAAGGTAATTCCGACTTCAAATATATTATTGGCTAATTTGATCGGTAATTTGCATTTTTAGTATACATTTAATGAACAGACAACGACGACAACAACAATATCAAGCAGTTTTCTCTTGTGCTAAAAGTTACTCTAATGATGGATCTTAGATTTTTTGTTTGATCAAGCTATCAAAAACTTCTTATTTTATAAAGTACTTTTGTTTAAAAAATAATTGAAAAAATACTTTTTGAGAGAAATATGATGGTTGACAGACGAGATTGATGGTGACAACTGACGATTGATGATTGTGGCGGATGATTGTAATAACTTATGGGTGATGGTGATGAATAATTAGTGACAATGGTTGGCAATATATAAAGTATTGGTGATGGGTGGTTGGTGATAATGACCACTGATTATAAAGATTAACAGTTATTAGTGGTGGATGGGCATGTAATTGATAATAGTGGATGATAATTGTAAATAATGGCTAGTGACTATGATAATGACAACTGATAACGATCGACAATGATGATGGTTATTGGTGGTGGATCATGGCATGTAATTGATAATAGTGGATGACAATCTATATTCTATACAGGGGCGACTCAACATAGTTGGGGCCTAAAACGAAATTCCAATTCGAGGCCTAAAATATAAACAAATTTCGTATACACATTTATTCAAATTTTATTTCTATAAGCAATAAGTTGACAAATCTATATAATAATATAAAGCTGAATGATAGGGCTGCTGATGTGGCATACTTCTAAAGCCAGGAATCATATTTATTTATTTTTGACATTTTTTTTATTTATCACTTATTTTGTAATTAAATAAAAAATAATATTATACATTAAATATTTTACAATAAATATTGCTGAAAATTAATGTTATTCATATCTTTTAAAACCTTTCTCAATTCCTTCTTTTACGTTGATTTTTTTTCTCCCCTTAATCTCACAATTAATGTCATTCATACCTTTTTCTTAAATTGCTCCATTTCTTTCCTATTTTACTTATTTAATCCATTCCAAGTAAGTTAAAAATCTTACTACTTTTTCCTTCCTAATCTATCTATATATATATAATAAAGCTGGATGTATGAGAGGTGATGTGACATGCCTCTAAAGTGAAGAATGACATTTATTTTTTTTTTCAAATTTTTGACATTTTTCTTCCTTTTCTAAATTATTTAAAAAAACCTATAAATTATTTTTGAATTACATTAATTTAGAAATCTCAAAAGTCATTATCATTAATTTAATGATGCTTTTATTTTCTAATTAAACCAAATAAATAATGCAGTTTACCTTCTTTATCCGTTTTGCTCATTTAGGTCATCAATAATTTTAATATCTAATTAAATTGAGCAATTAATATATTCAATGTCTATATTCCTATATGTTCTTCCATATTCCTTAATTCTCTTTATATTTTCAATTTATTTGTCATTGTGATCATGTGATGTCTATGTTTCTCTATGTTTTTTTTTATTCATTTTATATTGTCAATTTATATGTCACTATGAAGCTTCATTTTTTTGTAGGTTATTCGGTTAATGCCTAAAGGCTTAAAGGTCTCATTTCACAGAGTATCTGGTAAGTTGTTTAAATGTATTATTTTAGTGTTTTTTTTTGCAATTATTTTGTACTAAATTAGGTAGGATTATGTATTATCAAATAGAGAATTCAAAAGAACAATACATATTTTTACTTTGTATATTCATAGTCATATGTATCTTTGTTAATCTAATTTATTTTTAAGTTAAATTTGAATAGTTGACGTTTATATGAATTTTTGTTTTTCCTTTCAATATAATCAACGTATTTTATTTTTAATTTGTAAGAATTTTTATTTATAATCATCTTAATTATTGATTACGTGTGTTGTTATGTTTTTTTTTTACTTTGTCTATTGACATTTATGCAAAGATATATACATATTTACGTAAGCATCTCTTAAAAATTAGAAATTCTATTAATCTATTTTTTTCTATTTTGATTCTTCTTCCTATTGATTTACTTTTATTTATCAAAAGTAATCGTAAAAAAGGAAAAATAAATACCTTTATTGAAGAAACAACCCTTCAACGCATCAATTTTTAAAACAAATTTTATTGAAGAGTCCATAATGCTATGGTGGTTCATTTATTCTCAATATTCAGAAAACACGATATGAACAATACAATTTGTGGATCTTTTTTTTTCTTTTGATAAATTTGTTTGTATATGTGTTTATGGTTCTTTTTCTTTAAAAATTAGGTTTCAAAAAACTCTATTTATCCTAGACACAAAAATAGATACAATATCTCTTGAAATTCTTTTCTTTTTTTACATCCTATTAAGAAAATAAAAAATAAATTATTCTTTGCTTTATAAGTACGTATAGTGTACACTACACAAGTATTTATAGAATAAATTTTTTTGAAGTGATATAAAATCATATCATAAAAGAATGTATAAATTAAGAACTAATATAAAATTGGAGAAAAATTAAAATATTTGATTTTGAAAATTGAGATCTTTCAAATATATGATTGAGTTGTAAGATTAATCAGCACAAAGCGTGAATAAGTTCACTATAATAATAATAAAGCTATATATATATATAGGGTAATGATATATGTAGGGACATTTTTATAGTCTAGAAAATTATTTATCTTTTATCTCTTTTTTTTTGAATTTTTTTCTTATTCTTTTCATTAATCAATTTGATTAATAATTTTTAAAAAATCTATCATATTTATTACATCTAATAATTATATATATCACGAGTTACAAAAGACCTTCATCTATGTGTTTTCTCTATTTAATAACATGTCTTATCAATCCTTTCTACGTAATTCTTATATTAATATATAGTTTAAAGCTAGACAAAAAAGAGTGATGTCACACCTTCTTTTGACTAACAATAATATTTAAATCAATTTTTGATTTTATATCTCATATTTATCAATAATATTTAATGTAGATTAATCATAAATATTTGTTTTAAAAAATAGTCCAAAGAATGATTTTTACCATTACAATCGTTCATAATTATTATCCACAATTATGTGAATGCGTGTCTATGACTCTATATAGATGTAGAAACGGACAAACACGATCTACCTACACTTTTAATAAAACCATGTACATTAGATTTAATTAAGACTTGAAATTTTATATATTTGATACATTATAAAAAATTGTTCAATGAATTTAACGAGCTATTTATGATCGCGCGAAGCGCGGCTAAGTTCACTAGTCTATATTTATAAAGGAGAATGTCAGACTTGCTTATGTGGCATGCCTCTAAGGCCACCATTTTTTTTCCCTCTTTTTTTGGCCTTTTTTTTCTTATTTAAATTAGTTTATTACTTAGTTATATATTTACAAAGAACAAAATTCTTTATTACAAGAGAAATATGTTACTGGAGAGTTTAAAAGTTACAACTGTTACGGAAGACTTAGAGACGTGTTCCGTTATCAAAAACCAAAAAGTTTCTGCCGTATTTATCTTACCCTCATTCCGTTACTCTCGCATCTCCTATTTATTCCTTCTTTTTGGTTGTCTTCTTCTTGTAGCTATGTCGTCCTTCCTCTGATCATTTCCTTCTCATTTCAATTCATATTTGATATAAAAGGAGACTAAAGGGTGATTTCAGTATATGAACAAAGATGCTTTCATCGATGGTCACTTGATATCAATGATCAGTTTGTGGTAGTGAAATTTTTTCTTTATTGTATTGGAATTTCAAGTATATATATATATATATATATATATATATATATTGTATAATATGTAATAGTACCATATAATTAGTTAATGTACTAGATTTCTTTGACTTGTACGTAATTGTTGAACCATTTATTTTTTTGTTTTCACATTCGGTGTTCGAAATTTGCATTGAAGCTCCGATTAAATTCAAATAGCACAGGATCCATTCGGGGGTACGGTGAAGCTCCCATAGAAACATATGCATCAACTTTTTGAGTCTCTTTGTTTTTTATAAAATATTCAGAAGGTGAACTTCATCATTAATTTGATTTGTCTTTTAAGCTTGGCTAATAGTTTTTCCTTCTCAATTTGAGTATGTGATAATATTGGATATGTCAAGTTTGCGTCAAAGTGTTAGTTCTAAGTTGATTGAATCTCGACCCGCTGCAGAGGTAAAATGAGGCGTTATTGCACATATGTCATTGTTTATTTGTTATATTGTTCAAGAAAATTATAAAATAACTGATCAATGAGATTATGACAATTTTCGGACTGTTTGATTCTTTTGGTGAGCCTGTATTTATTGAAAAAGAAATTGTTAAATCAATTTGATCTCAAAAATAAAACAAACTACTTAGACGGCATAACTATATTGATTGGTAATTTCCTTGCATTTATTATTAAAAATATGAAAGCATATATGATACTTTGGAGATGGATTTGGCTCATTTCCATTAAAATAATAATAATAATAATAATAATAAATCAAATCGATGCCCACAAGAAGAGATTCAAGATGAGTTATACTTTTATTCACCCTTATTTATTTATATATTCTTCTTATTTCTTCCTCACTTTTAAGTGAAACTATAATTTTTATGCTTAGTAGTGCTGCTTTTGTGTATTTATATTATACAAATTTCATTTTGTTGGTAGAAACAATTATTTTAAACTAAATGTAGGGATTAATGTTTTTTTATTATCTTTATTTACTTATTTGTGTTAGTTTTTGTATTTTTCATTTTTCATCTATTACGTTTATATTTTTTTATATATAAAAAAGATTTTTTGTACGCAGACAAGTACACTAGAAAATGTTTATATTACGTTTCAATATAAATTTATATTTTTTTTTATTAGATTTCTACTCAAGATTATTATTTTTATTCCATATTTGAAATAGTGATATTCTATATTATTGTTATAGTATTAGATTTATACTTTAGTTTGATTTCATAAAAAGGCTCTTGGATATGGATAGAAGGGGTGCCTAATAAAAGCTTTAAAATAATTACATTGATTATATGATTTTTTATCATCTTTATTTTTGTGATTAAGGGCTTGACAAAATTGTGTTGTTATTTTTCTCTTCTTGCTTTTTCATATGTTCTCTCTCTCTATATATTTTTTAAAATTTAGGTTCTTATAAATTTTTAATTTACTAAATTACATTTTCATTTAGGCTCAAATTATTTATTTGTAACTTTGTCAGAACACAACTAACTATGCTAATAGTCATTTAAATTTTATTACTCATGGCTAAAAAAAATGCATTGAAATACGAAATTCTTAGGTATTTCTTATTGTGAAGAACCATTTAAATTTGTTCATTTCTTCTACTTCTAAAGAATCACCAGAATAATATAAGATATATACGAAAAAGTAGCAATAGAGGCTTATTTAGATGATAATGAAAAATAGAGAATAATAATTATTCAGAATATGATAATAAGAGAAAAAACAAGGACAAAGAAAGGATTAAATATCGAAGAAGAAATGAAATAGAAATATTTATCTCTATTTCCTCCTATTTTTAGTTTCATCATTTATTTTTCCGAACTAAAGGAAGATTCATCGGATAGTAAATTTATCATTTGACAAAAATAAGAAAAAAAATCAAGTCCTTAAATATGTTTATCCGAATTTTATGTATTAGCATCATAATATATGAATTTTTTTCTTAATAAATTAGTCTTTTATTTTTGAAAAAAAATTGATAATAAAAATGTTATTCACTTAAGCTCTAATTCTACAAAAATATTTGTATTGTGATTTTATCATTTTTCTTATTTCTATGATTGATTTTTTATTTTTTGTTTCGTAATTATTTTTAAAAAATAAATTTACATATATATTTCATAATTACGCAAAGCGCGGTCAAATTTCCTAGTTAATAATAATTGACAATAATTATAACGGTGAACAGATAAAATTGATGAACTGATATTTTTTTAACGTAATTTTCTTTTATCCTAACACATTGTCATAAATTTAGGGAAGGAAAAATTGATCTAGGCCCGCCTAACCCAACCCAATGTCACATATTAGGCATGACATTATTTGACAGGCTTATTTGGGAAA